>NC_057809.1:176604298-176873806 GCF_018294505.1 Triticum aestivum
GGCGTGTGGCTGTATGTACGTGTACATGGTTTAGACGGGATAGCCTAAACTGCTACGTGGGGGGTGTCGGTGTCAAAACCAGCGGATCTCGGGTAGGGGGTCCCGAACTATGCATCTAAGGTTGATGGTAATATGAGGCAGGGGACACGATGTTTTACCCAGGTTCGGGCCTCTTGATGGAGGTAATACCCTACGTCCTTCTTGACTGATATTGATGAGTATGAGGATTACAAGAGTTGATCTACCATGAGATCGTAATGGGTAAAACCCTAGAATTTTAGCCTGTATGATTGTGATTGCCTCTACGGACTAAGCCCTCCGGTTTAAATAGACACCATAGGGGACTAGGGTTGTACAAAGTCAGTTATAGAGAAAGGAATCTTCATATCCGAATGCCAGGCTTTCCATACACGCCAAGGAGAGTCCCATCGGGACACACGAGAGAGTTGTATGTCTTGTATCTTCACGGCCCATCAGTCCGGCCCATGTCCAATAGGTCGGACGCCCGAGGACCCATTAATCCAGGACTCCCTCAGTAGCCCCTGCACCAGGCTTCAATGACGAGGTCGGGGTATTTTTTGCATATAACCCCTCGGCCACATGAGAAAGTCCTCTATTTAAAGGGATTGGATCTCAGATCGATTCCACACCCAGCAGAAAATCCTCAGAGTCTTGCCAGGGGAAACCATTCAACATGGCTAGAGTCCCTAGTTCTTCCTCCCGCCCTCATTGCTCCGAAAAAGGTGATTTGGTGAGATGTTCCGTATCCCATAAGCAGTTGGTTAAGCTCCAAACACAAGGATTCCTTCCCCCCACGGATCTGGTCCCTGTTCGAGCAGGATTGACGTCCTTCACAGGCGAAGTTTTGGCGGAAAATTTCCCCAATCGAGCCAAGAGGGAACGAGCGTGCTTCGTATCTACTTGTTGAGAGGCGTCGGGTTTCCAATCCACCCCTTCCTCCGAGGTCTTCTGGAGTATTATGGTCTCCAACTACACAATCTCACGCCTGATTCCATTCTACACGTCGCGGGCTATGTTGCTCTTTGCGAGCTATTCCTGGGCTGCGAGGCCCATTTTGAGCTATGGAGGAAACTATTCTGCCACGTCCCTCGCTCCCAAAAGGGATCTATATTCGAGTTGGGCGGCACCGAAATATAGCGCATACCCGAGACCGGACACTTAACCGGCACACCGAAGAAGGCGTCCGAAGAGTGGCCCTCAGAATGGTTCTATATTGAGGATGTCTCTCTCCCTGACCCAGTTTGAATGGGCCTTCCCGAATTTACCAGTGCTCCATTGAAGAAACTCCACAGCTGGCGTCCTCGGAGCCTCGAGGACGAAGATAGTACGGAAGTCCAACAATTAATGGGAAAGATGAGGGCACTTGCATAGTCCGGATTATCAATAATCGATGTAATGGCCATTTCCAAAGTGCGAGGTGCTCAGCCGCTCCAATTCAGGGGCTTCCCATGTGCCACTAGAATGGGGAAGACGACGCCTCGCGCTGTGGGCGAAAGGGTCTGGATTTCCTTTCCGCCCTAGCCGCTATGCTAGCCGGTCTGTATAAAGGGGAGAAAGAGGAGTTCACTCGTCTTATGCTTCGGGAAGGATTCTCTATGTACAATCCTCCTAGCTAGGTGAGTTTTAATCCCACTACTCTACTCAATCCTCTCCCTGAGTCATGCTTAATTGGCATTAACCCTTCCATTTGTAATAGGAATGGCGGAAGGTTATAGCGAGGATCTATAGCCCCCTCCTCAGCCGGAGAACCGTAACCGGGACCTTGACCCCGGATACGAAGAAGATCCAGACATATTTGTAGAGCTTGAGGAGGGAGTATTCAACCACGGGAGCTATGATGGTAAAGTAGTGCCAATCATGGCCGACTATCCCGGCCTCCTTCCTGCCTCACATGTAAGTAATCAAGAGACACCTTCTTTGAAAGAGTTTCCTCATTATGCCTCACCCATCGCACTGTCTTGTGCTCCATAGGGGAGGCGCTCGACGCCTCCACGTTCATCAGAGGCATCTCCTAGGGGAGTGGCGCCCGCGCCGAGCAAGTCTTCGAAGAAAAAGGCGAACGACAATATGGCAGAAACTTCATCAAAGAGGTATAATTTTTTTAATCATGCCTCCTGGCAGTCATATCAAAACTGTGACATTATCTGCTGTGTCTTCTCAGGAAAAGCATTCACCGGACTTTGTCCGGGGATCCTGCTGGCCATGCCGCGACAAGGCATGTTCCAGACCCTGCCTTAAAGGCAACAGCTAATATGAGAGTGAAGCTAGATTGTCCGTCGGCACAGGATTCAGATGATGTATTCGTCACAAACTCTGCAGTGGAAATCACCATGAATCATCGGCGCCAGCGGGCTGCTCTTTGCGACCCTGGCTTTACAAAAGAGGCATTCAATGCCTTCAGCTCGGCTGATGCATACATCCGAGCTGCTCGAGATGGGCTTACCAGAGCCACATACCAGCATTTGAAAGATATGCTGGTAAGTACACATTTGTACAAATCTGATAATTATATACCAGTAGCCCCTGGGACTTGAAGCAGTTAATACAACTGAGTTAAGGATCATTGTACAACCAGGTGCTTATAGAGAAGAACAACCTGTTGACTCAAGAGTTGGAAAATTGTCGGACCCAGCTAGCTGCTGCTACCGCTGAACTGGAGAAATCCAAGAAGGCATCGCCTAGTAATGTTCCCCTCCATCGAGGAAACATAATCATATACCAATGATATTAATACTGTTGTGTTTCCGCTGACAGGATTAGTAGATCAGCTGAGGGAAAAACTGAAAATTGCCCAGGCTGGTGAACATGTGACAGGCGAACATGTGCTGACGCGGGTCAGGGATGAAAAGAACAAGCTGCAGGATTCCAATACACTGCTGGGCGAAGAACTGAAAGATGTGCGAGCCTAGCTAGCTGACGCTGTCAAGGAGAATAGGAGGATCCAAGGCGACATATTCAGTATGCATTTGACTTTACCTTTATGTTATTCAGCGAAGAAATGATCTGACAGATTTATGTCTGTAGTTATGCTGACTAGCCGTCCCAAAGAGGAAATGTCCGGCTCTCAAGGCGACCTTCTGCAAGAGCTGTCCCAACTCCATGAGCAAGCTCAACAAGCAATGCAGAGTATCGCCAAAGCTTTGTGGCCATCTGCCTCTCCTCCAGAAAGTATGGAGGAGCTTGTGAAGCTATTCCGGGGAGCTCGGCGACGCTTCCTATTATGGAATATATCGGCCTGCCAGGAAGGTGCGCGAGAGGCCTGGGCCATGGTAAAAACATGGTACACCAAGCATGATCTGAATCATATGGCCCAGGTCGGACCTCAGGGGTCAGATGGAAAAGAAATTCCAGTTAGCCTAGTGTATGACCAGGTAAAGATAGCCGCCAAGTATTCCCAATAGCATTGTAAGATACATAACCTGTTACATGGCATAGAGGAAGAAGTTTTTTAGTCCAAATGACTATGTACTTCAATTGACAAATTTGTCCCTAGCCGGATTGTAAAACAATTGTCATGGTAGACCTTTTCGCTTCGACCTCTGGACCTGAAGGCTCGGAGTGTTTCCGAATACCCGCTCAGTAATATAAACTGGGGCATGCGTGGAAACTAGGCGTAGGGGTCATAGTTGCTTGAATAGACAAGTTGTATCCGGCTAGCTATGTTATATTATATGTTGATTGTAAGAAACATCTTCCAAGGAGAATAGTTTCATTAAGGGTTCCTTTCCCCTGGGCGGATATGCGTTAGTATGCATGTCTGAACTGTGATTGAAAAATTGTAGTATACGTAACATCTAGGGGTTCATGGTGTGATGAAGGTAAAACGTCTTTAGTTTGCCAACCGAATATTCCCTTAAGAACGCTAGCTTTCGGCTTCACCCAGTCTGAGGTACAAGTCCGGATGAGCTAGCCGTAACAATCGCAGAGGTACTCCCTTTATGCCCTAGCCGTACAAACGGGAACTTAGGGCATAAGCACAGGAGCCAGGCAACCCAACTTGGCAAAAACATGAGTCATAATGATGCATATAATGGCAAAGAATAGGTACATATGCGGAAGAGGACACATATGTGTTGAGCTTGATGCTCGTAAAATAATAATAAGATTCTGTAAAAGAAGCCCTCAGGTATTATGAGTGTATACATTTAAGGATGTGCACATCATAGGTGTGCGGTTTGGCCGCACAAGAGCTAAAGAGCTAGAGAAAAATTTAAGAGGGTAAAAAATGAAAACAAAGGGAGAAGAAGATGAACAAAGAGTACAGCTCTAGGCGTAGAATCTTCGGAGTCTTGCGGCATTTCGTGGGTTCGGCTCTAGGCGATTGTCAGATGCATCACACAGGCGGTACGCTCCTCTAGTGAGAATCTCATCTATGATGAAGGGACCCTCCCACTTGGGCTTGAGCTTGTCCTTTTTCTTTTCTGGCAAGCGTAGAACGAGTTCACCAACATTATAAGTCTTGGCCCGCACTTCTCTGCTTTGGTATCTGCGAGCCTGTTGTTGATACAATGTAGAACGGGCTTTTGCAACATCATGCTCCTCCAGGGCATCCGGATTGTCCTGCCGATCGAGCTCGGCCTCTCTCTCTCTTTGTACATGCGCACTCGAGGTGAGTCATGAATGATGTTGCAGGGCAACACAGCCTCTGCGCCGTACACCATGAAGAAGGGTGTATATCCGGTAGTGCAATTGGGCGTGGTACGCAGCCCCTAGAGTACGGATTCGAGCTCCTCAACCCAGTGCTTGTCTAATTTTGTCAAAGACCACACTAGTTTGGGCTTAATGCCGCTCATAATAAGACCATTAGCTCGTTCGACATGATCGTTTGTTTGTGGATGATAGATGGAGGCGTAATCGAGCTTAATGCCCAGGTTAGCACACCAGGCTTTCACCTAATTGGCTGCAAAGTTGGAGTCATTATCGGTGATGATGTTGTGTGGGATGCCATAACGGTGCACAACACTGGATATAAAGTCTATCACTGGTCCGGCTTCGGCCGTTTTAACTGGTTTGCCCTCTATCCATTTGGTGAATTTATCTAACATGAACAGCAAATATATTTTCTTATGGCTTCCTCCTTTAAGGGGTCCGACCATATCAAGCCCCCAGACCGCAAAAGGCCAAGTAATGGGGATTGTTTGTAGAGTGGTGGGGAGCATATGGCTTTGGTTGGCGAAAAGCTAGCATCCGACATAACGTTGGACAAGGTCCTGTGGATATGCTTGGGCCGTCGGCCAATAGGAACATGTACGGAAGGCCTTACTTACAAGGGCCCGAGCCACGGCGTGGTGACCACCGAGACCGGCGTGAATTTTGGCCAAGAGTTTCGTCCCTCTTCTTCGGAGATACATCCTTGAAGTACTCCGGTAGCGCTTTTCTTGTAGAGCTCTCCGTCATAGACCTTGTAGGCTTTCAAGCGCCGGACAATGAAGCGAGCCTCATTCTGATCCTCAGGGAGCTCTCTCCTATTAACATAGGCCAAGAAGGGTTTGGTCCATGGGGCAATTACTGCCATGATAAGATGGGACGATGGTTTTATTTCGGTGGCTGAGCCCCCGATGGTATCGGTATTGTGTTCGGAATCTGGGGGCATAATCGGGTCTGGACTGGTGTTCCCGCTCTCCCCCTGCCACACCACGGATCGCTTGAAGAGCCTTTCTAGGAATATGTTAGGCGGGACAGGGTCGCGCTTGGCGCCGATGCGGGCAAGGACATCCGCCGGTTGATTACTTTCTTGAGCCACATGATGAAACTCGAGCCCCTAGAATCGAGCCGACATTTTGAGAATGGCGTTACGATAGGCCGCCATCTTCAGATCCTTGGTGTCGAAATCTCCATTTATTTGGGATATTGTGTGGTTTCAATCCCCATGCACCTCTTGGCATTGTATGCCCATGGACATTACCATCCGAAGACCATGCAATAAGGCCTCGTATTCGGCTGCATTGTTGGAGTCCGTGTATAATATATGGAGTACGTACTGAACTGTGTCTCCAGTGGGGGACGTTAAGACAACGCCTGCTCCTCAGCCCACCAGCATTTTGGAACCATCGAAGTGCATGACCCTGTTGGAATATGTGTCGTACTCTTTAGGGAGTTCGGCGTCTGTCCATTCGGCGACGAAGTCGGCTAGTACTTGGGATTTAATGGCCTGGCGCGTCTTGTATGTTATGTCAAATGGAAGGAGCTCAATGGCCCACTTTGCGATCCAGCCTGTGGCATCGTGGTTGTTTATTATGTCATTGAGTGGTACTTCGGAAGCCACCGTGATTGAGCACTCTTGAAAGTAGTGTCGTAGCTTCCGGGATGCCATGAAGACCGCGTATGCTATCTTTTGGTAATGGGGGTACCGGGATTTGCATGGTGTGAGGACAGTGGATACCTAGTATACCAGTTTTTGAAGTGGGAATTTGTGTCCATCCTCCTCTCGCTCGACGATGAGCACCGTGCTCACCACCTGGTGTGTTTCCGATATGTACAATAATATGGGTTCACCGACGTTTGGCGCGGCCAGGATTGGGTTGCTCGCTAAAAGAGCCTTTATCTCTTCCAGTCCGGCTATTGCCGCATCCGTCCACTCAAAGTGGTCGGTGCGTCGGAGAAGGCGATAAAGCGGCAATGCATTTTCTCCTTGTTTGGAGATAAAGCGGCTTAAAGCTGCCACACATCCGACTAGTTTTTGGATCTGTTTAAGGTCTGTTGGTGTAGCCAATTGAGACAAAGCTTGGATATTGTCTTGATTTGCCTCAATTTCTCTATTGGAGACGATAACACCCAGCAGTTTTCCAGCGGGAACGCAGAAAACACACTTTTTTGTATTGAGCTTGATGTCATATGTACGGTGGTTGTCGAATGTGAGACACAAACCGTCTATCAATGACTCAATGTGTCTAGTTTTGATGACGATGTCATCCACATATGCTTCAACTGTCTGGCCGATCTGTTTCTCCAGGCATGTTTGAATCATGCGTTGGTAGGTGGCATCGGCGTTTTTAAGTCCAACAAAGGGCATAGTGTTGAAGCAGAACGGCCCATACGGGGTGATGAATGCCATTGCGGCTTGGTCGGACTCCTTCATTTAGATTTGATGGTATCCAGAGTATGCGTCGAGGAAACACAGTGAGTCGTGTCCTGCAGTAGCCTCAATAATCTGATCGACGCGAGGGAGGGAGGGGGGAGGGATCCTTAGGGCAGGCCTTGTTGAGGTCTTTGAAATCGACGCATCGGCCCCAAGATTTATCATTCTTTGGTACCATCACCAGGTTTGCTAGCCATTACGGGTGTTTCATTTCTCTGATGAATCCATCCTCAATTAACTTGGCTAGCTCCACCCCCATAGCCAGGCAAATTTGTCCCAGTTCTTGCGCAGGAACTCTCATAACACGGCGTCAACCGTTGGGTCCAGTTGTGCCCCGATGGATGCTGTTTTCTTGGGGTCCGTCGGGTGGACTTGAAATTTGACTATTTCGTCTGCTCATTTAAAGGAGGTGGATTTGGGTCACTTGTCCAGGATTACATTGTCCTTATCCACTACGGAGTGCGGTGCAGTTAACTCTTCGGCCGCGAGGGCTTCAGATAGTGCCTCGAGGGCCAGGGATGCGGTTTTGTTTTCGGCGCGGAGTGCTATGCCGGGTCACTGGTAACAATGGTAATACCGCTGGGCCCGGGCATCTTAAGCTTCATGTACCCATAATGAGGTATAGCTTGGAAGCGTGTAAATGCATCTCGCCCCAATAGGGTGTGATATCCACTGCTGAAAGGGGCCACTTGGAAGGTTATCTCTTCAGACCAATAATTCTCCAGCGTGCCGAATACCACGTCGAGCGTGATTTTTCCCGCGCATTGCGCCTCCCGACTGGGAATGATTCCTCGGAAGGTCGTGCTACTTTGCTCAAAGCGGCTCCTGTCTATTTCCATTTGTTGAGTGTGTCCTTGTAGATGAGGTTTAGTCCTCTACTGTCGTCTATGAGCACTTTGGTGAGCCGAAAACCGTCCACAATTGGATTGAGGACCAAGGCGGCTGGTGCCCGGACTGTCTGAAATTTTGGTTCGTCACTGGCATTGAAAGTTATGGCCATCTCATGCTAGGGGTTATTTGCTGCGACTTGGCAGAAATTCGGCGAGGTCGCGGAGGGCCCTTTTGCGCCGATTGTTTGAAGAGAATGTCTCGAAAACCGTTGATAACCCACAAGTATAAGGGATCACAATAGTTTTCGAGGGTAAGAGTATTCAACCAAAATTTATTGATTCGACACAAGGGGAGCCAAAGAATATTCTCAAATATTAGCAGCTAAGTTGTTAATTCAACCACACCAGGAAACTTAATATCTACAGCAAGGTATTTAGTAGCAAAGTAATATGACAGTAGTGGTAACAGTGGCAAAAGTAACGGTAGCGGTTTTGGTTTTATAGTGATTGTAACAGTAGCAACGGAAAAGTAACTAAGAGAAGAACAATATATGAAAAGCTCGTAGGCAAAGGATCAGTGATGGATAATTATGTCGTATGTGATTCCTCATGCAATGGTTATAACATAGGGTGACACAGAACTAGCTCCAGTTCATCAATGTAATGTAGGAATGTATTCCGAATATAGTCATACGTGCTTATGGAAAAGAACTTGCATGACATCTTTTATCCTACCCTCCCGTGGCAGCGGGGTCCTATTGGAAACTAAGGGATATTAAGGCCTCCTTTTAATAGAGTACCAGACCAAAGCATTAACACTTAGTGAATACATGAACTCCTCAAACTACGGTCATCACCGGTAAGTATCCCGATTATTGTTACTTCAGGGTTAACGGATCATAACACATAATAGGTGACTATAGACTTGCAAGATAGGATCAAGAACTCTCATATATTGATGAAAACATAATAGGTTCAAATATGAAATGATGGCACTTGGGCCCTAGTGACAAGCATTAAGCATATCAAAATCATAGCAACATCAATCTGAGAACATAGTGGATACTAGGGATCAAACCCTAACAAAACTAACTCGATTACATGATAAATCTCATCCAACCGATCGCCGTCCAGGAAGCCTACGATGGAATTACTCACACACAGTGGTGAGCATCATGAAATTGGTGATGGAGGAAGGTTGATGATGACGATGGCGACGGAGTCCCCTCTTCGGAGCTCCGAAGAGACTCCAGATCAGCCCTCCCGAGAGAGATTAGGGCTTGGCAGCGGCTCAGTATTGTAAAACGCGATGAATCCTTATCTCTGTTTTTTTTCTCCCCGAACACGAATATATAGAGTTGGAGTTGAGGTCGGAGGAGAACCAGAGAGCCCACGAGGTAGGGGGCACGCCCCCACCCTCGTGGACAGGGTTGTGGGCCCCCTGGCCTTGATTCTTTCGCCAGTATTTTTATATATTTCAAAAATAATCTCCGTTGATTTTTAGGTCATTCCAAGAAATTTTATTTCTACACAAAAATAACACCATCGCAATTCTGCTGAAAACATCATCAGTCCGGGTTAGTTCCATTGAAATCATGCAAGTTAGAGTCCAAAACAAGGGCAAAAGTGTTTGGAAAAGTAGATACGTTGGAGACGTATCAACTCCCCCAAGCTTAAAACTTTGCTTGTCCTCAAGCAATTCAGTTGGCAAACTGAAAGTGATAAAGAAAAACTTCTACAAACCTTGTTTGCTCTTGTTGTTGTAAATATGTAAAGCCAGCATTCTAGTTTTCAGCAAAGATTATGAACTAACCATATTCACAATAACATTTAGGTCTCATGTTTACTCATATCAATGGCATAATCAACGAGCAAGCAATAAGAACAAATCTCGAATGACAACACTTTCACAAAACAATCATAATATGATATAACAAGATGGTATCTTGCTAGCCCTTTCTGAGACCACAAAACATAAATGCAGAGCACCTCTAAAGATCAAGGGCTGACTGGAAATTGTAATTCATGGTAAGGAGATCCAGTCGCAGTCATACTCAATGTAAACTAACAATAATACATGCAAATGATAGTGGTGCTCTTGAACTGGTGCTTTTTAATAAGAGGATGATGACTCAACATAAAAGTAAATGGATAGGCCCTTCGCAGAGGGAAGCAGGGATTTGTATAGGTGTCAAAGGTCGATTTTGTAATACATATGAATAATATTTTGAGCGGTATACTTTCATTGTCAACATAACAACCGAGAGATCTCGATATCTTGCATGCTACACACATTATGGGCAGTTCCTAAGGAAAATGGTAAAGTTTATACTCCCCCACAACCAACAAGCATCAATCCATGGCTTGCCTGAAACAACGGGTACCTCCAACTAACAACAATCTTGGGGGAGTTTTGTTTGCAATTATTTTGATTTGATTAAAGCATGGGACTGGGCATCCCGGTGACCAGCCATTTTCTCGTGAGTGAGGAGTGGAGTCCACTCCTCTTGAGAATAACCCGCCTAGCATGGAAGATACAGACAACCCTAGTTGATACATGAGCTATTCGAGCATACAAAACAGAATGTTTATTTCAAGGTTTAGAGTTTGGCACATACAAATTTACTTGGAACGGCAAGTAGATACCACATATAGGAAGGTATGGTGGACTCATATGGAATAACTTTTGGGTTTTATGGAGTTGGATGCACAAACAGTATTCCCGCTTAGTACGAGTGAAGGCTAGAAAGAGATTGTGAAGCGACCAGCTAGAGAGCGACAATATTCACGAACATGCATTAAAATTAATCAACACTGAATGCAAGCATGAGTAGGATATAATTCACCATGAACATAAATATCGTGGAGGCTATGTTGATTTTGTTTCAACTACATGCGTGAACATGTGCCAAGTCAAGCCACTCGAATCATTCAAAGGAGGATACCACCCTATCATACAACATCACAACCATTTTAATAGCATGTTGACACGCAAGGTAAACCATTATAAACTCCTAGCTACTTAAGCATGTCATGAGCAACTATAATCTCTAATTGTCATTGCAAACATGTTTAATTCATAATAGGGTGAATCAGGAATGATGTACTAATCATATTTACAAAAACAAGAGAGGTCGAGTTCATACCAGCTTTTCTCATCTCAACCAGATCATCATATATCGTCATTATTGCCTTTCACTTGCACGACCAAATAGTGTGGATAATAATAATAGTGCACGTCCATTGTACTAAGCTAGAATCTGCAAGCATTCAACTCAAGAGAGAAGACAAGGAAATATGGGCTCTTTGTTAGATCAACAATAATGCATATGAGAGCCACTCAACATTTTCATCATGGTCTTCTCTTGTCGACCCCCAATGAAAAAGAAAAGAAACAAAACTATTTACACGGGAAAGCACCCAACAAGCAAAAGAAGAACGAGAAATATTTTTGGGTTTTCTTTTTAATTACTACTACTATAGGCTTGGAAAGTAAACTAGCTAAAAGCTACAACTATTTTTTTTGGTTTTTCAAAAGGTTTTTTCAACACACAAGAAGAAAGCTTAAAAAGAAAATAAACTAGCATGGATGATACATAGAAAAAGTATGAGCACCGACAATTGGAATGAGTGTGTGAACATGAATGTAATGTCGGTGAGAAATACGTACTCCTCAAGCTTAGGCTTTTGGCCTAAGTTGGTCTATGCCCATGGATCAAAGTTGTAGCTAGGGTCGTACTAAGATGCAGCGGCAATTGCGACATGCGCTGCAGCTTGGAGGCGACCTTCCTCCGTCCTCCTCTCGCACTCGCTCGCTTCATCCCTGGTTATAACATATCTCCCTTTTGTTTTAAAATCAAAGAAAGGAGGAGCAGGGAGAGCAACATGGACGGTGCGCTGTTTGTCCAAGATTAGTCGGTACTGGAGGATGTCGGAGTAAATAACCATGGGTAGCCCAACCGGCTCCCCCTGGCCCTTCTGAAAAAATTACGAGCCGATTCGGCCCTCAAGAATCCAAGACACAGGGCCGCCTTCCCCTTGTCGGCTGTCTCCAGGCCAGCTATCGGAAGGCGGCCCGACTTCAGCCCTCATGAAGAAATGCCGCGGGAGGGCCGGCTCCGAGAAGCCGGCCTTGAGAGGGCCGACTACAAGAAGCCGGCTCCCATAAAGCGGTCAAGATCGTACCCTCGAAGTCTGCATCCACATAACGGCAATGCGACGGGGCATGGCTACAGTGAAGCCTGCCACCCCCGAATCCCGGAGCACGCCTGGCACAGTGCGCCGTACGGGTGGCCATGACCTGTCCAGCGCGGCACTGTTGCCACGATGACCCTGATGTCAACCACTATGGACCACCGGCGCGGCCCACGGGCGGTGGGCCCCTTCGGGCAGAGAGACACCCGAAGGCGGCCAGGCCTCCCCTAGTCGGCCCAAGAAAGAGCCGGCTCCCCATAGCCGGCTTGCCACCTCCCTCGAAGAAGACGCCCCATTAAGGAGACAAGACGCGGTGTGGCTACAGCGATCGCCCTCCGGGCGGCGGCACTGTAGCCATGCCCACCTCGGCGAAGCCCTCGTCACCAAGATTAAGCAACAGTAACCAGCCGCCGACAAGGCCCTGGACAGTGGGGCCCGCCTGTCGACCAAGGAGCCGGCAGCCAGCGGGACCCACAAGCCGGCGGGCCCCAGCAGCCGGCGCGGAAGCCGAAGAGCGTAGACACAGACGGCTAGGCCCCGCGCCCAGCCGGATTACCATTGTACCCCCGGGGGTAGGCCTATATAAACCCCTCGGGGCATCCATGCAAGAGGGATCGATCCCTGCTAGTTTTAGACACCACGTAAGGAGGAGAAGAGAGCAAGCCTTGCCCTTCTTCCTCCTCTCGCCAAACAGCTCAAGGAGCATCGTGTAGCTACTTATTCATCCAGTGATCATGCGGAGACCCCGCAGAGCAGCAATAGGGGTGTTATCTCCACGGAGAGCCCCGAAGCTGGGTAAGATTCGCCGGCGTGCATGTCTTCACCTCATCCCGTTTCCAGGCAAAGGCGACGTCTTATTGGCTCCCACAATGATAAGCCACCTGTTGGCATATGTCGCACCTACCACCCGACATTTGGCGCCCACCTTGGGGCCAGGTGCACCGTCGCCCGGAGACCTGTTCTGGACGGGAACCCTCTTCCTCCCCCGCGAGCGTAGCTAGCCCGGCATGCCCGATGGCGCTTGCCACGACGCGCTACAAGGCGTCACCAACATCTGTGCGGCGAGCAGCCTCGCCGATCTCCTTGACAACACCCTCATCTCCGACGAGCTCGCCTCCGACGCGGGCACCGACCACCTCGTCAACCTCCTCGGCCAGCTCCACGTCTCCAGCGAGCCTGCCGTGGACTTGCAGTCGGTTGGCGCCACCGATCCGATGCCTGTCGACTCTGACACGGCCTCACTCGACACTTTCCCCACCTACGTCGCGATCTACAATGACCCGCTTCCCCGGGCCGATGGCTACAACGCTGTCACCACCGAGGTGATGGTCATCGGCCACGGCGGCGCTTCCGACGAAAGCGCCTACGACGCCCCACATGCGGTGGTCCACGACTTGTCCATCCCCCTCCTGGCCGATGCCGACGCTGAAGCACTGGAAGCTCGCCGCCTTGCCCTCCTCGCGGAGGGCCGGAAGTTGGTTTCCATGAGACGCCTCGCTGAGGCCCACCGGCGTTGTCAGACAGCGCAGCGCTGTCGTCGCCGATACGCTAGGAGTCGACCACCAAGTATACGCCACGCCGCCCAGGCAGCCATAGATGAGCTGTATGGGCTGGGGGCCGAAGAACTCCCCCACATGACCCGACGCATCCAGCAGCTGATCGATGCGGCCGCGCGGCGGCACGAAGCCGACGCCCGCGCGGAAAGCCCTTCCCTGCGCCGAGATCACGGCGCGACGTCCCGGACGCCGACTACGGGCAAAACCCGCGCGCGGCGCGAGAAAGAGCCGGCTGCCAGCCGAAGCCGAACCCGAATCTCCATCGAGCGGGACGCAGAAGGCCACCCCCGGGCCATGGAGTGGCGGGGCAACCCGCCTCTGTCCCGGCCCCGTGGAGAGAGACATTCCACCCCGCCGCCTGTTGCGCATCCGACTCTCAGCGGCCGGCTAGGTCGCCGCGAAGGAGTTGGCGAGAACGACGCCCGCCATCGGATCGACCGCCTGGCGCGATCCCTAGTGCTAGAAGAAGAAGACGATGTCGGCCCGCCTTACTTCGGCCCCCGCATCCACGACGAGCCCTTCCCCAAAGGGTTATCGCTCCCAAGAGACACGCCCAAGTACAACGGCTCCGTGAAGCCGGAAGATTGGTTGATCGACTACTCCATGGCGGTTAGCATAGCCAACGGCAACAGGCGCGTTGCCGTGAAGTACGTGCCCCTCATGCTGCAGGGCACGGCGCGGACGTGGCTCAACAGCCTCAAGCCATACAGCATCAACAGCTGGCTAGACTTCACAGAAGCCTTCGTCCACAACTTCACCAGCACCTACAAGCGGGCTCCCAAGCCCAGACAGCTCTCCTTGTGCGTATAAGGCCCCGCCGAGTTCACTCGCGACTACCTCACGCGTTGGGCCGAGCTCCGCAACTCTTGCGAAGGGGTGCACGAGGTGCAAGCCATAGAATACTTCACTGCCGGGTGCCGAGAAGGCACCCTCCTCAAGCACAAGCTCCTCTGCGATGAGCCGACTACCCTCGATGAGCTTGTGGTCATAGCGGACAAGTACGCCACCGCCGACTCCTCAATGAAGACCAAACTCCGGGTAGACGCGTCCGGAAAGGTACTCAACCCGGCGCCCAAGACGCCGGCTGGGGACTCCAGCCGACGCCCACAACAGAACGACCACAAGCGCGGCCCGCACCCTAGAAGCAGAGGGGCGGCAAGCCGGCTTGGCAGCCGGCCTTCTCCTATGAACAAACTCTCGACGCCCCGTGCAAGTTCCACAGCGGCGTGAAGCCGTCCAACCACACGACCCGGAAGTGCCACTGCCTCACCCGAATCTCCAAAGGCGAAGGGCTCGCACCGCCTTCGCCTGCCGGTCCGCCGCCTCCGGCTCCGCAGCCACCGGCCGCTCGGCCCACAGTCGGAGCCGTGCACGATGAGTTCCCCGACGAGCATGCCGCCTATGTCATCTTTACGAGCCAGCCCGAAGACCGGCACAGCAAACGCCGAGAGCACCAAGAAGTCAGCATGGTTGCTGCCAACCCCGCCGAGCACATGCACTGGTCAGAAAAACCTATCAGCTGGAGCCAGACCGACCACCCAGAGGTGATGCCGTCTCCTGGCTCTTATGCATTGGTTTTGGATGCCACCCTTGCAACGGATAGATGCGCTGCCCGTTTCTCCCGCGTGCTGATAGACGGCGGGAGCAGCATCAACATCCTGTACCATGACACCATGGAGAAGCTGAATGTCAAGACGAAGCAACTCATGCCTACTCGGACTGTGTTCCATGGCATCGTACCCGGCAAGATCAAGATTGATGTACGTTTTGGGGACAAGGAGTATTTCCGCCGGGAGGCAATTTGGTTTGAAGTGGTGGACCTGGAGGGCCCCTACCATGCATTGCTTGGCCGACCTGCCATGGCCAGGTTCATGGCAGTTCCCCACTATGCATACCTCAAGATGAAGATACTGAGCACCAAAGGCATCATCACCGTAGCCGACGATTACAAGTCCTCTGAGTGTGCAGCAGCCAGCAGCCGGCTGGCCGAGTCCCTTGTGATTGCCGAAGAAAAGAAGATGATGGACTGATTCGTGCCCATGGCCAGCAAGCAGTCGGCCTTGTCCCCCGATCCCAAGGAGCATGATGCTCAAGGATCTTTCCAGCCGGCCAAGGAGACGAAGAAGATACCTCTTGACCCCGAGCACCCAGAGAGGTTCGCCGTCATCGGGGCAAACCTAAACAGCAAATAGGAAGGCGAGCTCGCCGATTTCCTCCATGAGAATCGGGACATCTTTGCATGGTCCCCCAAGGACATGCAGGGTGTTCCGAAGGAATTCGCCGAGCACAAACTACACGGCCGAGAAGACGCAAAGCCGGTCAAAAAACCCCTCCGCCGACTGTCGGAGGAGAAACGCAGGATTGTGGGAGAGGAGATAGCCCGGCTTCTGGCAGCCGGCTTTATTATGGAAGTTTTCTTTCCAGAGTGGCTCGCTAACCCGGTCCTCGTGCTAAAGAAGAACAACAAGTGGCGCATGTGTATAGACTACACGAGCCACAACAAGGCCTGCCACAAAGATCCTTTTGCCCTGCCAAGGATTGACCAAGTGATAAACTCCACGGCCGGATGCGAGCTGTTGAGTTTCTTGGATGCTTACTCAGGGTATCACCAGATAAAGTTAGATCCGACAGACCGCCTAAAGACCGCCTTGATCACGCCATTCGGAGCCTTCTGCTACCTGACTATGACATTCGGCTTGAGAAATGCCAGTGCCACTTTTTAGCGTTGCATGCAGAAGTGCCTCCTCAAGCAACTCGGAAGAAATGACCACGTCTACGTAGACGACATTGTGGTGAAGACGGAGAAGCGCGGCACCTTGCTGCAAGACCTCAAGGAAATATTTGAGAACCTACGCCGGTTCCAAATCAAGCTTAACCCCGAGAAATGCGTGTTCGTAGTGCCAGCCGGCCAGCTCCTAGGCTTCCTAGTCTCCGAACGCGGCATCGAATGCAACCTAGTAAAGATCAAGGCCATTGAGAGAATGGCGATTCCCACCAAACTTCGAGACGTCCAGAAGTTTACTAGATGCTTGGCCTTCCTGAATCGCTTCATCAGCCGGCTCGGAGAGAAAGCTCTTCTCCTCTACCGCCTGATGAAGAAGACCAACCACTTCGAGTGGAATGACCAAGCCGACCAAGCTTTTCACGAGCTGAAGAAGATGCTGGCCACGCCGCCTGTCCTGGCGGTGCCGACTGAGAAAGAGCCCATGCTCCTCTACATCGTCGCAACCAGCCGGGTGGTCAGCACCGTCATCGTAGTCCAGCGCCCAGAAGAAGGCCGAGCCCAGTCGGTCCAGAGGCCAGTGTACTATTTGAGTGAGGTGATATCTACCTCGAAGCAGAACTACCCGTACTACCAGAAGATGTGCTACAGTGTGTACTTCGCCGCCAAGAAGCTGAAGCCCTACTTCCAAGAGCATCTCATCACGGTTGTATGCACCGCCCCGCTGGCCGAGATCATAGGCAGCCGGGATGCATCCGGCCAGGTGGCGAAATGGGCCATCGAGCTGGCCCCCTACACGATCTTCTACCAGCCTCGCACCGCCATCAAGTCCCAAGCATTGGCCGACTTCCTCGTCGACTGGCCCGAGACCCAGTACCTACCGCCGGCTCCTGACTCCACTCATTGGCGCATGCATTTTGATGGGTCCAAGATGCGCACCGCCTTGGGAGCCGGTGTCATCCTCACCTCTCCCAAAGGAGACAAGCTCAGATACACGCTGCAAATTCACTTTGCCGCCTCCAACAAGATGGCCGAGTACGAGGCGCTCATACACGGGCTCCGGCTTGCCAAAGCACTCGGCATTCGCCGGATCCTATGTTATGGCGACTCGGACTTGGTGGTCCAGCAATCATCCAGTGACTGGGATGCCAAGGACGCAAATATGGCAAGCTACCGCTTCCTTGTTCAGCAGATCAGTGGGTATTTTGAAGGATGCGAGTTCCTCCACATACCACGAGCCGACAACGAGCCAGCTGATGCCCTGGCTCAAATAGGCTCCACTCAGCAAGCAATACCAACCGGTGTCTCTCTACAACGCCTCCTCAAGCCTTCTATCAAGCCGTCTCCAGAGTCCGATTCCATCACCGCCTGACCCCGACGCGGTCGGGTCCGGCTCGAAGAATCAAGCAGGCGACCTGGGGACTTCGATAGTCGGCCAGGGGGCATTAGCAGGCGGCTCGGGGACTTCCGTAGTTACGCCCGACCTGGGGACTGCCACACCCGGCTCGGGGACTGCGGTAGTCGGCCCGGAGACTACACCAACACAGCAGGCGGCGGCCGACTCAAGCATTTCACCGCCCAGCCCGCCCGCCCTGGTCGCAGTAGCCGTTTTGGCAATAGAAGAGGTCGCAGCTCCATCATGGGCTCAATCCATCCTCAACTTCCTAATAAACCAAGATCTGCCGGCTGACGAAGTAGAGGCAAGACAAGTCCAACGCCGAGCCGGAGCATACACAATCGTCAACAGAGAACTCGTCAAGCGCAGTGTCACTGGGGTCCTCCAGCGATGCGTCGAGCAAGAGAAGGGCATTGCAATCCTCAGAGACATCCACCAAGGAGAATGCGGCCACCATGCGGCCTCAAGATCACTCGTCGCCAAAGCCTTCCGCCATGGTTTCTTTTGGCCGACTGCTTTGGATGACGCCAAGGAGTTAGTTAAACATTGCAAAGGGTGCCAACTCTTCAGCTCCAAGCAACACATGCCGGCTTCAGCACTCAAGACCATTCCCCTCACTTGGCCCTTCGCCGTTTGGGGACTGGACATGGTGGGCCCATTCAAAACGGCGCGCGGCGGCATGACACATCTGCTTGTCGCCGTGGACAAATTCACCAAATGGATTGAGGCAAAGCCGATCAAGAAGCTGAATGGGCCGACTGCCGTGACATTTATCGCAGATATAACAACTCGGTACGGCGTACCACA
This sequence comes from Triticum aestivum, assembly GCF_018294505.1. NCBI lineage: Eukaryota > Viridiplantae > Streptophyta > Magnoliopsida > Poales > Poaceae > Triticum > Triticum aestivum. The sequence continues at coordinate 176,622,903 of NC_057809.1, forward strand.
CAGCATCATCACCGACAATGGCACGAATTTCGCCAAGGGAGCCTTGGCACGTTTCTGCGCGACGCAAGGCATCCGGTTGGACCTAGCGTCCGTTGCCCACCCGCAGTCAAACGGCCAGGTCGAGCGAGCCAACGGCCTCATCCTTTCCGGCATCAAGCCCCGACTGATCGTACCACTGGAGCGTTCAGCCGGCTGTTGGCTCGATGAGCTGCCGGCTGTCCTCTGGAGTCTGCGCACTACACCAAACAAGTCAACCGGCTTCACTCCTTTCTTCCTCGTATATGGTGCCGAGGCGGTCATCCCAACTGACATCGAGTTCGACTCGCCTCGGGTGACCATCTACACGGAAGCCGAGGCCAAGGAAGCACGAGAAGACGGCGTCGACCTGCTGGAAGAAGGCCGGCTGTTAGCCCTCAGCCGGTCCGCTATCTATCAGCAGGGCCTGCGCCGCTACCACAGCCGGAAGGTCAAGCCAAGATCCTTCCAAGAGGGCGATCTTGTGCTCCGGCTGATCCAGCGAACAGCCGGCCAGCACAAGCTCTCGGCCCCTTGGGAGGGCCCCTTCGTCATCAGCAGAGCCTTAGGCAACGACTCCTACTACCTGATCGACGCGCAGAAGCCGAAGGCACGAAAGAGAGACGACTCCGGCAAGGAGTCGGAACGACCATGGAACGCCAACCTCCTCCGAAGGTTTTACAGTTGAAATGCAGTATGTATCACGCTAACTTTTGTACTAAGTACGAGACAATAGGCCCCCCGAGGAGAGCTCGGGGACTGCCATCTTTTATCTATGAATGAAAAGTATCATGCTTATGGCCTTGTCATTGCATTCACTTTTTCCGTCCGGCACCGGGTTCGACTAGTCGGCCCGGGGACTGGCCGCCTGGAGTTATATTAGAAGTCCTACCCGCAGTCAGACAAGTAGTGTGCCGGCTCCCAAGCCTTCTCTTGCCAAAAGTCGCAGTTCGAAGAACCGGCTGTCCGGCTGGCAAGAGTTAAAGGCAGGAACGGGTGCCCACACGAAAAACGGCTAGGGACTAACGGACTAATATAACAAAAGCCGGTTTTTCTCCCACCGCCGACCGGCTACCAGAGTAGCCGGCCGGCCGGCTTCCATTCACCTCGCTCCAATCTAAGAAAGCTCGAGTACTTGCCTTCCCAGAAGGGGAAGGCGGCAAAGGAAACAGCCTAAGGATAAAAAGCATACATGAATGGAAACCAAACACACAATAATATTTACATAAAAGACCTTCAAAAGGCCAGCATTCAACATAGTTCGAATACACCCCCAGTGGGTGGAACTGCGCAAGTTTAATAAAGTTGTTCAAAAGGCAACAAGCAGGAAAAAACAAGGACGGCAGACTAGGCCAAGGGAGCGACTGGCGAGTCGGGCAGGTTGGTGGAGACGGCAGTGCCGGCTGGAGGAGTGGCCGGCTGGCGAACCTCGGCATGATCACCGCCTCCCGCAGAGGGCGCGCTAGCACGCGCCTTGTTGCCGGAGGCACGATCAGGCTGAGGCTGGCTGCCCGCTTCACCAGTCGGCTCAACGTCTTCGCCTTCCTCTCCTTCGTCGTCTTCGCCTTCATCGCTGGAGGCGATCTCCTCTGCCGAGTCTTCACCCGCTGCCGGGTCCAGCCCGAACCACTCCTCCGGCTGGGCAACGCCGTCGTCATTGATCTCAGGAGCGAAGACGCTGATGTCAGTACACTCGGCGATCGTCGAAGCGCGCTGAGCGATAGCCGGCCGCACCTCCTCCAACTCTTCGTCGGCCTCCAGCCGCCAGGTGCGCAGCTGGTCCAGGTTCAGCCCCGGATACCAGGCTCGGACGAACTCCAGCGCCCGCCCAGCTCCAAGCCGGGCTGCCGACGCCTTCCAGGCCTCGAAGCGGCCAACCGCCACCTCCAGCCAGTCGGCAGTCCGATTCGGGGTGCGGGGAATCGTCTCGCTTGGCCAGAGGGCGGCCAACACCTGCGCCCCGGCGCGCTGGAGGCGGCGGAGCATACGGTGAGCCGGCTGCAGCCGGGCTTGGACCGCCAAGAGCTGCTCCTCGAGCGTCCGGCTTGCGTCCGGCGCGATTTCAGCCCCCGCCTGCCGGCGTGCCTCGCGATGGGCCTCGATGGATTGGGTGGCGAAGACGGAGTAGCCGGGAAAGTAGTCTGCACAGAGAACAAAAAGCAGCACAAGTCAGAACACAAATCAGGGATCAAAGGGCAAGCAGGGAGTGAAGAAGGCGGCTTACCGTCGATCAGATCCTCGATACGGCTGAAGCCCTCGCTCAGCGCCTGCTTCGCTTCAGCCCAGCCCGCCGCTTCGGTCTCGAACTCGGCCTTCAGGGCGTCCTCGTTGTCCTGCGCCTTCTTCAGGGCCGCCTTATGGCTCTCCTCCTGGTCGGCCAACTTCTTGACCAGGCGGTCACGCTCCAGGACCAAGGCGCTGTACTCGGCTTCCTTGGCGCGAAGGGCGGCCTGGGCCCCGCTGAGCTGCTCCCTCAAGTCGGCATTGGCTCCTGCAAGCATGAAGACAAAGGAAATTAATAAGGTGAAGTCGTCAAGGAAGATCCGACCCGGCTGCTCAGCAGTCGGCCCGAATCTCGGGGACTACACCCAGTGGGTGCGCTGACGCGCCCCCACAGGAGATGAACGAAACAAATACGCACTCCGGCTGCTGGTCAGGTCCTCGGTTCTCCTGCCCAGCTCCTGAGCCTGGGAGTTGAAGGCGGCTGCACGGAGGTTGTGATACTCCTGAAAGATTATACAGGAAGCAAGGATAAGTTAAGTTGTCAGAACCTAGTAAGTTCCAAGCCGCCTGCGCAGCAGCCGGCTCGGAACTCGGGGACTACACCCAGTGGGTGCGCTGACGCGCCCCCACGGAAGAAACCAAAAGAACAAAATAACCAAGGCCAGAAGACTCACCCGGATGACGGCCCGCGTCGAGAGAAACTCTTGAGTGTATCGCTGCAGCGAGGCGGCCTGAGCTTGAAGCCGGTTCCGGACCTCCTGGGCCGCCGCGTTCAGCTCGCCCGTCCCCCCGCTGGGAGTCCACTCGGACGTGCTGGCGCGGGCCGCCTCCAGGGCCTCCGCCGTCTGGCTGGCGCCCGCTGCTCGGTGCGGTTCCGGCGCGGAGGCGCCACCCCCTGCGCGCCGGCGCAATGCCGGCTGCACCTCGAGGCCGGCCCCTGCTTCTGGTTCGCCTCTGGACGGCTGCTCTGGCGCCGCAGCTGATTGGCCGCTTTGGCCCACTCCAGTCGGCGCCGTCTGCGACGCCCCCTCCACGAAGATCACGTGGTCCTCCCGCCCCTCCATCACCGGCGGGCCTTGGTCGACCTCCTCCGACGGGGGCATGGGAATGTTGGGGGCCACGGCATGGAGGGGAACAACGAGCAGCGGAGGCCGGTTGTGCGAGGCCTCCGCCTCCGTCTCCACGGCTGCCGCTTCCGCCCGGGCCTTGGCCGCCGCGTCGGCCCGCTCCTTCATCGCCTGGGCGGTCCTTCGCTCCGCCGCCTCCCGCTCCTCCCGCGCCTCCCGCGCGTTCCGCTCCGTGGCCTCCCTAAGGTCGGCGCAGGGGTCCATGCGGCGGGAGCTTGAGGACTCTCCAGTCGGCCCGACTACAGAGCCGCCAGGACCTCGCTCGAGAGAAAGCGGCGCCCTGTCCGGCAAGAAAAGAAAGGTTTAGAAGAGCTTCGGATGAAAAAGACAAAAAATATATATATACGCAAGACATTCAACGACTTACCCAGAGACTGCCTGCGGCTGCTTCACCACCTTGCGGAAGCGGGCCGCCATCGCGGCCGCCTCATCCCGCTTGGTCGCCGCCGTGGAAGCCTTGGATTTCTTCGGCCGGCTGCCGAAGAAGGTCGATGCGGCCCGGCGCTTCTGCGCGCCGCCACGGGCAGCCGGCACGGTGGACGAGCCCGCGCCTTGATGATCAGGCGCCGGCTGGCGGTGCGGGGCGACTTCGACCTCGTCGTCGTCCGGCCAGTCTTCGAAGCTGGCCCCGAGTCCCGCGCCTCCGGCCTCGTCGCCTTCCCCCACGATGGCGTCTTCCATGGCGGCCGCTCCCAGGTCCGGATCGTCGGCGTCGTCCACCGTGCGGTCGGGGAGGAGCTGGCGCTCTACCCCCGCGGCCCCGGCTGTCGGCGGAAGAAGAGGGTTCTGCTAAAAGCAAACCAATTGATCAAGAGTCGGCTATCATGAGGCCGGCTACAAAAAGGAAGAAAAGAAGAAAGAACTTACGGAAGGCGGAGGGTTGGCGCGGGAATACGGCTCCTTGCCGTATCGCCAATCCTCGGCGAGCTTGCAGTTGGAGATGTAATTCACCATGTAAGACACCTCTGTGTGAGGTATCTCCCTGGTGCTCAGCCGGCACGGGTCGAAGCGGCCGCTCATCTGGCAGATCATGTGAGGCCGGCCTTGGAGCGGAAGAACCCGGCGCTCCACGAAGGCGGCCACCAAGTCGGCCCCGGTCAGGCCCTCCGACTGGATCATCACCCGAAGCGGGGAGACGGCTGCGTTCCCGGCCTGAGACAGCGACCTGGCCCGGTAGCTCCATGACGGTTGCCTCCCAGCCGGCGGGCCGGCTACGTAAGCTGGCAGGTTGACGTAGTCGCCTTGTTGGGCGACGTTCTTCACATAAAAATAAGACTTCTGCCAAAGCTTCACCGACTGGATCAGCGGAATGGACGGGAATGGATTGTTCTCGCTCGCCTGCCTCATGGCAATGAAGGCTCCGCGGGGGGCGGGCACGCCCGCGACGACGGTACCGAGCTTGCTTTGGAAGAACTCCCCCCAGAGCTCGAGCGTGGGGAGAACTCCAAGAAAACCCTCACACAGGGTGATGAAGGCCGACAGCAGCATCACCGCGTTGGGCGTGAGGTGATGCGGCTCGAGGTGGTAGAATTCGAGGAAGGCTCGAAGGAATCCGCTCGCCGGGAGGCCGAAGCCGCGCAGGCAGTGCGAGCGGAAGATCACCCGCTCGCCCTCCTCCGGTGCTGGCGAAATCTCCCTTGCCGGCGCTTGACGAACCCGCACTAGGTTCTCGCCGGGCAGACGCCGCGTCCAGCGGAGGAACTCGACGTGGTCCTCATGGACGTTGGAGCCATCCCACGAGCTCGACAACGCCATGGGAGCAATGCGGCATGGAGCAAGACGAAGCGACGGCAAAACAGCGTGGCAAAGGGTTGCCGCGGTGGGGAGCAAGACGAAGCGACAGCGAAACGGCACGGCAAAGGGTTGCCGCGGCGGGGAGCAAGACGAGGCGACGGCGGAACGGCGCTGCGAAGAGTTGCTGCGGCGAAGAGAAGAAGAAGGAGGGCGAGAAGGGGCGGAGTGAGGCAGAGCGCGCGAGCCTCTGCCGCTCCCCCTCCTCCTCCTACTTATAGACCGCGCGGCGGAGTCGAGGAGGCGCAGCGTGGGGGAACGTGGGGATCAACTGCGCCCACTCCCCCATGTCCCGCGATTATTGTGCCTTGATGGGAGAATAAAACCGCCGCGGGGAGGCGAGCGGTCCATGTGGGCCGCAGAAGATCCACGCACGGACCGAGGCCCGTGAGTGGCGAGCCCGGGCCTGCGGCGGCGTCCTGTCGCGCGCGTGCGTTGGCAGGACTTCCTCGCCACGTGGCCCGCGGAATGGCGCGGGGTCAGCTCGCAGGGCGACCCATGTTCCCGCCTACAAGAAACAAAGATTTCCGAAGATGGCGCGCACACGCAAAAGCCGGCCCCTCGGGATAGGAAGCTGACCTAGCTTCTCGTCCCTTTGTCCGCCTCGAAGCTCGATCAGCTTCGGGGACTACTGTCGAAGTAAATAACCATGGGTAGCCTAGCCGGCTCCCCCTGGCCCTTCTGAAAAAATTACGAGCCGATTCGGCCCTCAAGAATCCAAGACACAGGGCGCCTTCCCCTTGTCGGCTGTCTCCAGGCCAGCTATCGGAAGGCAGCCCGACTTCAGCCCTCATGAAGAAACGCCGCGGGAGAGTCGGCTCCGAGAAGCCGGCCGCGAGAGGGCCGACTCCAAGAAGTCGGCTCCCATAAAGCGGTCAAGATCGTACCCTCGAAGTCTGCATCCACATAACGGCGATGTGACGGGGCGTGGCTACAGTGAAGCCTGCCACCCCCGAATCCCGGAGCACGCCTGGCACAGTGCGCCGTACGGGTGGCCATGACCCGTCCGGCGCGGCACTGTTGCCACGATGACCCTGATGTCAACCACGACGGACCGCCGGCGCGGCCCACGGGCGGTGGGCCCCTTCGGGCAGAGAGACACCCGAAGGCGGCCAGGCCTCCCCCAGTCGGCCCAAGATAGAGCCGGCTCCCCACAGCCGGCTTGCCACCTCCCTCGAAGAAGACGCCCCATTAAGGAGACAAGACGCGGTGAGGCTACAGCGATCGCCCGCCGGGCGGCGGCACTGTAGCCATGCCCACCTCGGCGAAGCCCTCGTCACCAAGATTAAGCAACAGTAACCAGCCGCCGACAAGGCCCTGGACAGTGGGGCCTGCCTGTCGACCAAGGAGCCGGCAGCCGGCGGGACCCACAAGCCGGCGGGCCCCAGCAGCCGGCGCAGAAGCCGGAGAGCGTAGACACAGACGGCTGGGCCCCGCGCCCAGCCGGATTACCATTGTACCCCCGGGGGGTAGGCCTATATAAACCCCCGGGGCATCCATGCAAGAGGGATCGATCCCTGCTAGTTTTAGACACCACGTAGGGAGGAGAAGAGAGCAAGCCTTGCCCTTCTTCCTCCTCTCGCCAAACAGCTCAAGGAGCATCATGTAGCTACTTATTCATCCAGTGATCATGCGGAGACCCCGCAGAGCAGCAGTAGGGGTGTTATCTCCACGGAGAGCCCCGAAGCTGGGTAAGATTCGCCGGCGTGCATGTCATCGCCTCATCCCGTTTCCAGGCACCGGCGACGTCTTATTGGCTCCCACAATGATAAGCCACCCGTTGGCATATGTCGCACCTACCACCCGACAGAGGAACTGATCGTTTCTCTCAATAAACTGATGACGAACCATAGCATTATAATCTAGATAAGTAGGAGGCAACACAATATCATCCCCACATATGGGTATACCAAGAAAGTTAGCTACACGAGTTGCTTAAATTCCACCAAGCAAATCTCCAGTTAAGCCATTAAGATGCAACCTACGTGCAACAATAGCCCCCAAGTTGTATTGTTTATCTCCTAATACAACACTCTTGAGAACACTAAGATCAGGAACACACATATGACATGCCTCATCCTTACTGTTAATGCATCTACCCACGAAGAGAGCAAAATAATGTATAGCAGGAAAATGAATGCTCCCTATGGTAGCTTGTGTTATTTTTCTAGATTCCCCCACAGTGATACTAGGAAGAAAGTCTTTAAATTCAGATTTGCGAGGTTCATCAGCACTACCCAACTGCGGGAGTTTACAAGCAGTATTAAAGTCTTCTAAGTTCATGGTATAAGATTTATCATAAAGATCAAATAGGACATTGTAAGAATTGCGCGAGGATGTAAATTTAAACCTTCTCACAAACGAATCAGTTAAATAGAGGTATTGCCGGCACTTATCTGCCTCGAAGCTCTCAAGATCAGCGTTACGCACATATGCGTCAAATTCTTCCTTGATGCCTGCCTGAACCATGAAATCCTCTGACGACCATTTAGAAGGCTGCGCTTGAGCCTCCCTTGGTAGTTCATTGTCCGGCTCGCGTATTGCGGGCCTTGGGCCTTGCTTCCTTGAGGAACCACCTTGGTACATATTCCAAAAGATATTTCTTCCTTTGAAAAATTTCTGAAATTTTTAGTGACTCAAAATAAAAGTGAACCAAACTCAACAAAATTTATAGCAACTACTCCTAAAAGTGCCTAGAGGCTATATCATGCATTAAAACAACTTTTGACCACATAAATTTGACATGAAAGCTCAAGAACAGGGTCACCTAAGCAGCAATTGCAATAAATAAAGCACTACAACAAAAACTAATTGGACCATTGGAGAAGTCACATACCGAGGAACAATCCCCCAAAGTAGTTTTGTGAATGGAGCTTTGAGCAAGGAGATCGAAAATGGCAGCAAGATGAGCAAGAACTCGGGTTTGAGCTGGTGAATGGTTTTTTCTGGAGCAAGATGAAGTGTGTGGGTGCAAGGATAAGTGGAGGGGACCCACGTGGGGTCCAAGAGGCAGGGGGCACGCCCAGGGGGTAGGGCGCGCCCTCCACCCTCGTGGGCACATGGTGGGTCCCCCTGGTGTGTTCTCAGTGCCAATAATTCTTACTATTCTGGAAAAAATCATATTTCATTTTGAGAGCATTTGGAGAACTTTTATTTTCGGGCTATTTTTTTATTGCAAGGATAATTCAGAAAACAGACATAAAATATTGTTTTTGCTTTATTTAATATAAATAACAGAAAGTAAGAAGAGGGTACAGAAATTTGTGATTTCTAACTTCATCCATCTCATGCTCATCAAAAGGAATCCACTAACAAGGTTGATCAAGTCTTGTTAAGAAACTCATTTCGAATCGCATGAAACCGGAGAAATTTCGAATAACACTAGGTTACCTCAACTGGAATATGCACATCCCCAACAATAAGAATATCATATTTCTTCTTGATAGTAGGAAGAGGAAATTCAAAACCTCCAATAATAATCATTGAAACTTTTCCAATAGAATTGATATTATGGACTTGAGGTTGTTTCCTCAGAAAGTGTACCGTATGCCCATTACCATTAACATGAAAAGTGACATTGCCTTTGTTGCAATCAATAACAACCCCTGTAGGATTCAAAAAGGGCCTACCAAGGATAATCGACATACTATCGTCCTCAGGGATATCAAGAATAACAAGGTCCGTTAAAATAGTAACGTTTGCAACCACAACAGGCACATCCTCACAAATACCGACAGGTATAGCAGTTGATTTATTAGCCATTTGCAAAGATATTTCAGTAGGTGTCAACTTATTCAAATCAAGTCTACGATATAAAGAGAGAGGCATAACACTAACACTGGCTCCAAGATCACACAAAGCAGTTTTAACATAGTTTCTTTTAATGGAGCATGGTATAGTTGGTACTCCTGGATCTCCCAGTTTCTTTGGTATTCCACCCTTAAAAGTGTAATTAGCAAGCATGGTGGAAGATTCAGCTTCCGGTATCTTTCTTTTATTAGTAACAATATCTTTCATGTATTTAGCATAAGGGTTGATTTTAAGCATACCAGTCAAACGCATACACAAAAAGATAGGTCTAATCATTTCAGGAAAGCGCTCAAAGTCCTCATCATCCTTTTTCTTGGATGGTTTAGGAGGAAAAGGCATGGGTTTCTGAACCCATGGTTCTCTTCCTTTACTGTGCTTCCTAGCAGCAAAGTCTCTCTTATCATAACATTGATTCGATTGTGGGTTATCAAGATCAATAGCATGTTCCATCTCTACATCATTATCATTACTAGGTTGAGCATCAACATGAACATCATCATTGACATTATCACTAGGTTCATGTTCATTATCAGATTGTGTTTCAGCATTAGAAATAGAAGTATCATTGGGATTCTCATGTGTGTCAACAACAGGTTCACTAGGGGCATGCAAAGTCCTATCATTTTCTTTTTCTTCTTCTTAGAAGAACTAGGTGCATCAACATTAGTTCTCTGAGAATCTTGCTCAATTCTTTAAGGTGGCCCTCAAGATACAAAGGTTCCTGAGTCATTTTACCCCCTCTAGTCATAACTCTAACAATATTATCATTTTTCTTGGTATTTAATTCATTGAGCAAATCATTCTGAGCCTTAAGTACTCGTTCTACTTGATTGGTAACCATAGAAGCATGTTTACTAATAAGTCTAAGTTCACCTTTAACTCTAGACATATAATCACTCGAGTGTTCAAGCATATCAGCATTACGTTTCAATTGTCTACGAAGATAAGAATTGAAGTTTTCTTGTTTAACAATAAAATTATCAAACTCATCTAAGCATTGGCTAGCAGACTTATAACGAGGAATATCACCTTTATCAAATCTATAGAGAGAAATTACCTTTACTACCTATGTTGGGTTATCAAGACCATGTATTTCTTCAATAGGTGGTAAATTCTTAACATCTTCAGCTTTAATACCTTTTTCTTTCATAAATTTCTTTGCCTCTTGCATATCTTCAGGACTGAGAAATAGAATACCCCTTTTCTTCGGAGTTGGCTTAGGAGTTGGTTCAGGAAGTGTCCAATCATTTTCATGACTCAACATATTATTCAATAGCAATTCAGCTTGATCAATAGTTCTTTACCTGAAAACACAACCAGCACAACTATCCAGGTGGTCTCTAGAAGCATCAGTTAGTCCATTATAAAAGATATCAAGTATTTCATTTTTCTTGAGAGGATGATTAGGCAAAGCATTAAGTAATTGGAGAAGCATCCCCCAAGCTTGTGGGAGAATCTATTCTTCAATTTGCACAAAATTATATATTCCCTTAAGGCAGCTTGTTTCTTATGAGCGGGGAAATATTTAGAAGAGAAGTAATAAATCATATCCTGGGCACTACCCACACAACCAGGATCAAGAGAATTAAACCATGTTTTAGCATCACCCTTTAATGAGATCGGAAACAACTTAAGGATAAAGTAATAACGAGATTTCTCATCATTAGTGAACAAGGTGGCTATATCATTTAATTTAGTAAGATGTGCCACAACAGTTTCAGATTCATAGCCATAAAAAGGATCAGATTCAACCAAAGTAATTAACTCAGGGTCGACAGAAAATCATAATCCTTATCACTAACAAAGATAGGTGAAGTAGCAAAAGTAGGGTCATATTTCATTCTAGCATTCAAAGATTTTTCTTTAAGCTTAGCTAATAATTTCTTAAGATCAGATCTATCATTGCAAGCTAAGAAGTCTCTAGCAGTTTCTTCATCCATAACATAACCCTCAGGCACAACAGGCAATTCATATCTAGGGGGAGAATCTTCATCGTCACTTTCATCAATATTATCAATTTCAATAATTTCATTCTCTCTAACCCTAGCAAGTTGTTCATCGAGAAATTCATCTAGTGGCACAGTATCATCAAGCATAGAAGTAGTTTCATCATAAGTATCATGCAAAGCAGAAGTGGCATCATCAATAACATGCGACATATCAGAATGAATAGCAGGTGTAGGTGTCACAAGTTTACTCAAAACAGAAGGTGAATCAAGTGCAGAGCTAGACGGCAGTTCCTTACCTCCCCTCGTAGTTGAGGGAAAAATCTTGGTTCTTTTATCTTTCAAGTTCTTCAAAGTGACCAACAGATATAAATCCCAAGTGACTTAAAGAATGGAGCTCTGCTCCCCGGCAACGGCGCCAGAAAATAGTCTTGATAACCCACAAGTATAGGGGATCGCAACAGTTTTCGAGGGTGGAGTATTCAACCCAAATTTATTGATTTGACACAAGGGGAGCCAAAGAATATTCTCAAGTATTAGCAGTTGAGTTGTCAATTCAATGACACCTGGAAACTTAATATCTGCAGCAAGGTATTTAGTAGCAAAGTAATATGATAGTAGTGGTAAGAGTGGCAAAAGTAACGGTAGCAGTTTTGGTTTTATAGTGATTGTAACAGTAGCAACGGAAAAGTAAATAAGCGAAGAACAATATATGAAAAGCTCGTAGGAAATGGATCGGTGATGGATAATTATGTCGGATGTGATTCCTCATGCAATGGTTATAACATAGGGTGACACAGAACTAGCTCCGGTTCATCAATGTAACGTAGGCATGTATTTCGAATATAGTCATGCGTGCTTATGGAAAAGAATTTGCATGATATATTTTGGCCTACCCTCCCTGGCAGCGGGGTCCTATTGGAAATTAAGGGATATTAAGGCCTCCTTTTAATAGAGTACCGGACCAAAGGATTAACACTTAGTGAATACATGAACTCCTCAAACTACGGTCATCACCGGTAAGTATCCTGATTATTGTTAGTTTGGGGTTAACGGATCATAACACATAATAGGTGACTATAGACTTGCAAGATAGGATCAAGAACTCTCATATATTCATGAAAACATAATAGGTTCAGATCTAAAATCATGGCACTCGGGCCCTAGTGACAAGCATTAAGCATAGCAAAGTTAGAGCAACATCAATCTCAAAACATAATGGATACTAGGGATCAAACCCTAACAAAAATAACTCGATTACATGATAAATCTCGTCCAACCCATCACCGTCTAGCAAGCCTATGATGGAATTACTCACACACGGCTGTGGGCATCATGAAATTGGTGATGGAGGAAGGTTGATGATGACGATGGCGACGGATTCCCCTCTCCACAGCCCCAAACGGACTCCAGATCAGCCCTCTCGAGAGAGATTAGGGCTTGGCGGCAGCTCCACATCATAAACCACGATGAATCCTTCTCTCTGGTTTTTTCTCCCCGAACACGAATATATAGAGTTGGAGTTGAGGTCGGAGGAGCACCAGGGGGCCCACGAGGAAGGGGGCGCGCCCAGGGGGGTAGGCGCGCCCCCACCCTCGTGGACAGGGTGTGGGCCCCTGTCCTTGATTCTTTCGCTAGTATTTTTTATATATTCCAAAAATAATCTCCGTTGATTTTCAGGACATTCCAAGAACTTTTATTTCTGCACAAAAATAACACCATGGCAATTTTGCTGAAAACAGCGTCAGGGTTAGTTCCATTGAAATCATGCAAGTTAGTGTCCAAAACAAGAGCAAAAGTTTTTGGAAAAGTAGATACGTTGGAGACGTGTCAACTCACCTAAGCATAAACCTTTGCTTGTCCTCAAGCAATTCAGTTGACAAACTGAAAGTGATAAAGAAAAACTTTTACAAACCCTGTTTGCTCTTGTTGTTGTAAATATGTAAAGCCATCATTCAAGTTTTCAGCAAATATTATGAACTAACCATATTCACAATAACATTTAGGTCTCATGTTTACTCATATCAATGGCATAATCAACTAGCAAGCAATAATAATAAATCTCAGATGACAACACTTTCTCAAAACAGTCATTATATGGTATAACAAGATGGTATCTCGCTAGCCCTTTCTGAGACCGCAAAACAAAAATGTAGAGCACATCTAAAGATCAAGGGTGGACCTGAAATTGTAATTCATAGTAAAAGAGATACAGTCACAGTCATACTCAATGTAACCTAACAATAATACATGCAAATGATAGCGGAGCTCTCCAACTAGTGCTTTTTAATAAGAGGATGATGACTCAACATAAAAGTAAATGGATAGGCTCTTCACAGAGGGAAGCAGGAATTTGTAGAGGTGCCAGAGCTCGATTTGAAATAGAGATGAATAATATTTTGAGCGGTATACCCTCATTATCAATATAACAATTGAGAGATCTCGATATCTTCCATGCTACACACATTATAGGCGGTTCCCAAGCAGAATGGTAAAGTTTATACTCCCCCACCACCAACAAGCATCAATCCATGGCTTGCCCGAAACAACGGGTGCCTCCAACTAACAACAATCCTAGGGGAGTTTTGTTTGCAATTATTTTGATTTGATTTGAGCATGGGACTGGGCATCACGGTGACCAGCGATTTCTCATGAGTGAGGAGCGGAGTCCACTCCTCTTGAGAATAACCCGCCTAGCATGGAAGATACATACAGCCCTAGTTGATACATGAGCTATTCGAGCATACAAAACAGAATGTTTATTTCAAGGTTTAGAGTTTTGCACTTACAAATTTACTTGGAACGACAGGTAGATACCACATATAGGAAGGTATGGTGGACTCATATGGAATAACTTTTGGGGTTTATGGAGTTGGATGCACAAGCAGTATTCCCTCTTAGTACAAGTGATGGCTAGAAAGAGACTGGGAAGCGATTAGCTAGAGAGCGACAACAGTCATGAACTTGCATTAAAATTAATCAACACTGAATGCAAGCATGAGTAGGATATAATTCACCATGAACATAAAAATCGTGGAGGCTATGTTGATTTTGTTTCAACTACATGCGTGAACATGTGCCAAGTCAAGCCACTCGAATCGTTCAAAGGAGGATATCACCCTATCATACCACATCACAACCATTTTAATAGCATATTGACATGCAAGGTAAACCATTATAAACTGCTAGCTACTTAAGCATGGCATGAGAAACTATCATCTCTAATTGTCATTGCAAACAAGTTTCATTCGTAATAGGCTGAATCAGGAACGATGACCAAATCATTTTTACAAAAACAAGAGAGGTCGAGTTCATACTAGCTTTTCTCATCTCAACCAGTTCATCATATATCGTCATTATTGCCTTTCACTTGCATGACGGAATAGTGTGGATAATAATAATTATAGTGCACGTGCATTCGACTAAGCTGGAATCTGCAAGCATTCAACTCAAGAGAGAAGACATGGTAATATGGGCTCTTTGTTAGAAAAACAATAATGCATATGAGAGCCACTTAACATTTTCATCATGGTCGTCTCCTATCGACCCCCAAAGAAAAAGAAAAGAAACAAAACTATTTACACGGGAAAGCTCCCAACAAGAAAAAGAAGAATGAGAAATGTTTTGGGGTTTTCTTTTTAATTACTACTACTACTGGCATGGAAAGTAAACTAGCTAAAAGCTACAACTAATTTTTTTTGTTTTTTCTGAAGGTTTTTCAAACACACAAGAAGAAAGGTTAAAAAGAAAATAAACTAGCATGGATGATACAAAGAAAAAGCATGAGCACTGACAATTGGAATGAGTGTGTGAACATGAATGTAATGTCGGTGAGAAATGCATACTCCCCCAAGCAGATATAAATCCCAAGTGACTCGAAGAATAGAGCTATTCTCCCCGGCAATGGCCCTAGAAAATAGTCTTGATAACCCACAAGAATAGGGGATTGCAACAGTTTTCGAGGGTAGAGTATTCAACCCAAATTTATTGGTTCGACACAAGGGGAGCCAAAAAATATTCTCAATTATTAGCAGTTGAGTTGTCAATTCAATGACACCTGGAAACTTAATATCTGCAGCAAGGTATTTAGTAGCAAAGTAATATGATAGTAGTGGTAAGAGTGGCAAAAGTAACGGTAGCAGTTTTGGTTTTATAGTGATTGTAACAGTAGCAACAGAAAAGTAAATAAGCGAAGAACAATATATGAAAAGATCATAGGCAATGGATCAGTGATGGATAATTATGTCGGATGTGATTCCGCATGCAATGGTTATAACATAGGGTGACACAGAACTAGCTCCAGTTCATAAATGTAATGTAGGCATGTATTCCGAATATAGTCATACGTGCTTATGGAAAAGAATTTGCATGACATCTTTTGTCCTACCCTCCTGTGGCAGCGGGGTCCTGTTGGAAACTAAGGTATATTAAGGCCTCCTTTTAATATAGTACCGGACCAAAGCATTAACACTTAGTGGATACATGAACTCCTCAAACTAAGGTCATCACCGATAAGTATCCCGATTATTGTCACATTGGTGTTAACGGATCATAACACATAATAGGTGACTATAGACTTGCAAGATAGGGTCAAGAACTCTCATAAATTCATGAAAACATAATAGGTTCAGATATGAAATCATGGCACTCGGGCCCTAGTGACAAGCATTAAGCATAGAAAAGTCATAGAAACATCAATCTCAAAACATAATGGATACTAAGGATCAAACCCTAACAAAACTAACTCGATTACATGATAAATCTCATCCAACCCCATCACCGTCCAGCAAGCCTACGAAGGAATTACTCACACACGGCGGTGAGCATCATGAAATTGGTGATGGAGGAAGGTTGATGATGTCGATGGCAACGGATTCCCCTCTCCGGAGCCCCGAACGGACTCCAGATCAGCCCTCCCAAGAGAGATTAGGGCTTGGCGGCGGCTTGATATCGTAAAACACGATGAATCCTTCTCTCTGCTTTTTTCTCCCCGAACACGCATATATAGAGTTGGAGTTGAGGTCGGAGGAGCACCAGGGGCCCACGAGGCAGGGGACGCGCCCAGGGGAGTAGGCGCACCCACCACTCTCGTGGACAAGGTGTGGGCCCCCTGGCCTTGATTCTTTCGCCAGTATTTTTTATATATTTCAAAAATAATCTCCGTTGATTTTGAAGTCATTCCAAGAACTTTTATTTCTGCACAAAAACAACACCATGGCAATTCTGCTGAAAACAACGTCAATCCGGGTTAGTTCCATTTAGATCATGCAAGTTAGAGTCCAAACAAGGGTAAAGTGTTTGGAAAAGTAGATACGTTGGAGACGTATCAACCGTGAGTACGCTGAGGTCCTCGTCTTCCGAGGGGTGTTGTTCTGAGGTACTTTTGGTGAGGATATCCTCGCTGCTTTGGGCCACTTGTCGGAGTATCCAACATGCTCTAAGGCTGTTGGTTGGTATGGTATTCAGTGTTATGTTTATTTTGCATGGCCCATTGAGCCATCCCTCCAGAACAGTTCCATGCCCAGTAATGGGCTTTGAGTTCTTTACTATTGGGTCGGGCACCCCGCGAGGGTGCATCCTTTTTGCCTGGACGAGGGGTTGAGTGGAAACCGGTGGTTCCCAGCGAGCTGCTTGAGTTTTCCAGGTGCTTTCCATTACGCAGTACTTCTGTACTATGGTTGCCAAGTTAGCGAAGTGTGCTATGCGACGGCGGTTGATGGCGTTGAGGATTACCTCGTCCGTGTAATTATTCCAGAATACCGAGATCGCGTCTTCGTCACGACAATCTTTAATCTTGTCTTTGACAAGGAGGAATCTGGCCCAAAAGTGATGGACGTTTCCTGAGACTACTGTCGTATGTACGTGAGATCGTGTATATATGGGTGGGTGGGTGGATTTAAATCCGAATCATGTCTAGAGTTTGAGAAACTTCCGAGCTTAATAGTTCGGGCTCCGGGATGTCAACCGATTTCCCACCGTCTGATTCTAGGTTCGGAGGACAGGGCATGTCGTTCCGCAGATGGGTATCCGGCTCTTCGAGCTCGGAAATCTGAACATAGTTCATCCTCAATATAGAGGAAGAGTTGTTGATTTGCTCCTCTACTACCTCTATCTGATGGGTGATCGGCGGAGATTTGATTTCTCTCTAATCAGGTTTAAGCCCAATCCGATCGTAGTCTGTAGCGACCCCCAAGGCGGCGATGCGATCCAGGAGTTTGTTTAAAGACGACAACTCCGTCGGATCCATCCGTTTGGAGTATTCGGAGTCAACACAGAGGCGATTTTCGATGACCCGAGAAGTCATCGTTGGCTTAACGGATGGATGGGCGACCATGGTAAAGCCGCCCAACCAGAGTGTTTGGCCTGAGGCCAGGGCTCCTCCGGAGGTGATACTGTCCTCGATAACAAGGCGAGCCATCAATCCTGTCTTCGATGTCATAGTGGAACTCTTAATGAAAGCACCAATGTCGGTGTCAAAACCGGCAGATCTTGGGTAGGGGTCCGGAACTGTGCGTCTAAGGTTGATGGTAACATGAGGCAGGGGACATGATGTTTTACCCAGGTTCGGGCCCTCTTGATGGAGGTAATACCCTATGTCCTGCTTGATTGATACTGATGAGTATGAGGATTGCATGAGTTGATCTACCACGAGATCATAATGGCTAAAACCCTAGAAGTCTAGCATGTATGATTGTGATTGCCTCTATGGACTAAACCCTCCGGTTTATATAGACACCGGAGGGGACTAGGGTTGTACAAAGTTGGTTACAGAGAAAGGAATCTTCATATCCGAACGCCAGGCTTGCCATCCACGCCATGGGGAGTCCCATCTGGACACGGGAGAGAGTCTACTGTCTTGTATCTTCACAGCCCATCAGTCCTACCCATGTCCACCAGGTCGGACGCCCGAGGACCCCTTAATCTAGAACTCCCTCAGGGGGCTCTACTGTGACATGTGCTGCTACTTACTCGGCCACGGTTCGTCGTTGCAGAGCGACCGATCGACCAATATGTACGTACACGTTCGCGACAAGACAGACAACAATACGTACGCTTCGACCAGGTGGGTCCTACCTGTCAGGGAGGATAAGGACGCACTTCCTTGCATGCGAAGGTATAGCTGCTTGGTCCCAGCTGTCAGGGGGGATCTTTTTTTACCCGTAATAAGGACGCACTTCCTTGCGTGCGAAGATGTAGCTGGTGGGTCCCAGCAATCAGCGAGAGAAAACATTATTTTTCAGGGTAAAAAGTATGCAGTTGCATGCATGTGTCCATGGGCATGGTGGGTCCCTACTGTCAGCCTCACACGTACAGTCATCACCCGATGGCTCTTGTTTGTTGACCACATTGACCACACCATGCTGAGCGCACCAAGGCCGATGGACGATGGCGAGGCCCTAGTCTGGAACGACTCGGAGATGGGGAAGACGCGGCAGTGTAGTCGCAGATGGAGAGGAGTGGGAAACTTGGCTGGTTCGGGTGTGCGGCAGCACTCCTGCGATGCCGCCCACGGGAGATAGGAGCAAGAACATCCAATGGGCTAGCTGCTAGAATCATTTGTTGATTAAGTTGACAGAGCCTTACGTACAAGTCCGTTTAGTAGGCCCACAAGTCAGCAACCAAAACTGACGGGTCCTAGCTGTCAACGGGAGGAATATTTTTTTTGCATAACAAGGAGGCACGTCCTTCCATGCGAAGATACAGCCGGTGGGTCCTAGTTGTCAAGGGGAGGTAACATTTTTTCCAGTTTATTAAGGAGGAACTTTCCTTGCGTGCGACCATGGACCTCGTGGGTTCCAGTCGTCAGGCTCTCCAAGTACTGTCCTCTTCTAATGATTGTCGTTTGTTGACCACGCCGTGCCGAGCGCAGTGAGGTGGTGGACGATGGCGAGGCCCCGGACGGGAACGACCCGAAGATGGGGAGACACGGCAATGGAGTCGCAGATTGAGAGGAGTACAAGGGTTATAAGTGGTTTTGGTGCGGCGTGGGGCTGCAGTCGGTGGAGAATAACAGCTGGGGTGGGGAGGTGGAGGGATAACCTGGCTGGCGGTAGGGTAGCACTTCGCAGCGATGCGTGATAAGCAGAGCCGCTAGCTGCCGGAGGCCAGACCAGGCGGTCCAGGCGACACTGGGGGAAGAAGACGAGACATTGAAGGTGCATGTAGGTCGTGTGATATAAATCCAATGGCTGTGGATGTCATAATCTTTTGTTGACCATGTTGATAACTCCTTGCGTAGGCTTCGACCTATTGGCCCATATGTCAGCCTGCGAAAATGTGGCATATATTTAACCCATGTTTTCTAAAATTTACAGTCCATTTGCGTCAATGTGGCCCATTTAATATTTTCTAAGAAATCCCAGCCCATTTGCACTTTCTTGAAATACACGAATTAGTTGGGCTCGTTCTATATATAATGTTAGGTTAGAAGGAGCAATTAATATCAAAAAAATAAACCGGAGCGACACACTTCTTATATATAAAATTAACAAATTAGCAAGTTATTGCTCAAAACACAAATGAGCGTGTTATTATTATATTGGTCATTAAAATCTTCGCAAGCTTTTGTAGGCAATCACTAGGATTTTCCTTGCCTGTGAGTCAAAAACAACTAGGATTTTCCTGTCAACTTCTGTTAAACAATTACTTTTATAATTTAATAACATGTGGGATGTTTTTCTAATGTATATATAAGTATCTATAAAATATACGATAATAGTAATAATATAAATATATATAATGTGGTTAGAAGGGAAAACATAAATTGGACACAACATTCTTATTCTGATATACAGATAAATAGAACAGAGATCTGCGTCTTATTAAAAATAATGCATTGGGCTGCCGATCTTTAAGAAAAAGTAAAACCTACGTTGGGAGGCCCATAGGTCGGTATGGACCTCAAAAAATAACTTATAACCGCTGTCTCCGTATGTGTTGGGTTGCGCATGTTAAGAAAGAAAACCTAGGCCTAGCTGATACTTGTTTGCCCTCTGAAAAAAATGATACCACCTAGATCCCCGGTACTCCTTTACCGCAACAACAACAAAAAAGAACCCCGATACCCTTGAAAAAAGCTCCCTGATGACAGTCATCGTTGGAAATTTATTTCATTTATTTACTAAGGTTGACAAACCCGTGGGCGCCAACGTCAGTATACAATTAGGAGGAAGCTTTTTTTCCAATGGGGCACTTGCTTGCATACGGCTTGGACTTGGTGGGTCCCCACTATCAGTCTCTCAGTGTACAGTCCTGTTCGGATTCCTCTCATTTGTTAAGCATGTTGACAACGTCATACGGCGGCGCCACGGCGAGTGCACATAGATGGGAAAGAACCAGAGCCGGGGAAGACGCCTTCATTCTTTCGAACAGACCGCACTAGCCCGGTGGCTGCAGCCCTCTCACCCAAAAGCTGTACTGCCTGGGTTCAATTCCAACTGGTGCAGTTGAAAAATATCAAACACTTGCCAAATTTGTGTCCCTAGTTTACCCAGTTTTTTGCACACTCAACATTGTCTTGCCATTCCCGGTTTCAAAAATAAACATTGTCTTGCCATTTTGAAAATAGCATATCTTTTTGACTTTGCATCATATGAAGATGTGCTATACATGAATGTTGATCAGCATGATGTTAACTTGTTGTTTGTTCCATTTTTTACCATGAATAAAATTTCCAACATTCCATTATCCATGTTTGAAAAGTGACTGTTGATTTAAATGCTTCGCCTCTGAAACATGTAGTTTATTATTTGAAAACCATTTGGACAAGCAGCCATCACCGGTGTTGGATTCTATGCCACGCTTCTTCAATCCCCCGGTAGGCGCGAGGGGGAAATAAACTTTCGTCCCATGCTGCTGGTTGGGGAATGGAGCGAACTGGATTAAAGAGGCGGCCGACGGTGAGACTGAAGAAGCACATCAGACGCGATTTTTTTCTTCTTCAGTGGAATGCTCTCGATGGTGTTTTTTTACTTGCTTCTGCACCATACTACTTGTATTTTTAGCCTCCAAGTCCGTGGTGGACCAGCAGCCCATTTGCTGGGTGGGCCAACCAACATAAACCAGCACTCGATTTTTCATCAAGCCCCAAAATCAACGTAGTACTATTTTTGTTTTGAGGCCGAAAAAATTACGGCAGGGGTTGAGCGGGGGGGGGGGGGAGAGCAAACAGATTAAAAAGAGCTGATGCGCGGTTGCTACCCTAACAAAGCAGGTGCAATTCTTCTCGGGAAGAAGGTGTGCCGTTGACACCCACATGTCACAAATCCCACAGTAGACATACTAACAAGTTCACATACAAGTACAACAGAAAAGGGAAATATTCGTATCAACAACTCAAAAGATTCATATATACACAAGTTCAACATGTCTATGCATCCAAATGATTGATAGGTCACACGACAATATTCATAGATAATTCACAAAAAGATTCAGATATACACATGTTCAGTATGTTTATGCATCCAAATGATTGAGATCACAGCCAATATCATCGATGGATGAAGTTTAATGACCTAGGGTACAGACTGGTAAATGGTGTTCAGTCAGAGGTACTTCTTGCTAAATTTAATGCTTGTACGAGTAAACTTTCGAGTACATAAGAGGCAACACAGACAATCTGAACTTTGCTTGTAGGTTTATCCTCAAATAGTGGCCTTGTGCCGAGGGAGGTTTGAGAAACTTGGCCACTACTTTCGTCCAACTAGTGTACTGGCTCATCTTGGTCCTGTACCTCGCCAAAATTCTACATTGCAGACAAGAAAGGTGGTGGTTGAGAAAATGAACCACCCAAATTTCTTGTGAATTTCGACTGAAATGGAGAATCCCTAGCATGCAGACTGATTATGTGCCAGATGAATATACACGTGAACCAACTTGTCTGGAATCTGTAGACTCCCTGCCATACAGTTCGCTACCATACATGCCGATAACCAAAAGGCACAAGTTGGGACCAAAGACTGGACTGTGTTTTTCTAGGCTATGCGCCAAGCAATATTTTTGGCATTCAATTTCCTAATACTTGGAGTTTGACAACTGGTTGATGTCGGTTGATACTCGAATGAATATAGGCACTTCTCCTTGTCAACATCGATGCTTGTCTGAGTGAACTTTGGAGTACATAGCAGCAGCATAAGTATTTGTCCATCTGATCATTTTGTGCAGTTCTACAGAAATGGCCCAATGTAATGATTTGCCTGCGAGTTCAGGCTCCAAGTTACAAGGTCATATGACAAGCACAATAATCAGGATAAAGACCAGTAACACCCTGTGTGAGGTAGCATATCAATTCCTATTTCCTTTGATTGGAAGCCGAGATAAGTGAAGTGACTAATAACAAAGGAGGAAGCAAGCCGAGATAAGCAACTGACAGGAAAGGAAGGAAGCAGTCAAGGCAATGAAGCACCCAAAGATTTTGTGCAGTTGCACCAAAATCGAGCATCCCTGTTGGCACATATATTGAGAGAGTGAGATTAATGTAATAGTGGGACTAGTTGATGAAACATACTCTAACAAATAGAAGCACCTTCATTATCTTAATGGGTAAAGTTAGCAACATAGTAGTCTTGCTTAAAGAGAGGTATTAGTTTATTTAATCAGTGCCAATTAGCCCAACACTCAAAGCATTGCCATGTATCACATGTTGCAAAACTTGAACATGCAAAGATAAAGGAGTTTCTCATGACAGTAGCACAATACAAATAGAGATGACAACAAACTAATATGGATGAAGGCCTTAGGCCGGTACCAACTTGAGCAAAAAATCTCATTCATGTAGTCCCAGAAGAGATGATAAAACACTCACTGGAATCACGCAATAGTATATATTTTTGTGCACTTCAAATGTATTATTGAAATCACTCCTGTTTACCAGTGCTGAGATTATATCAAAAGATTATCAAGTACTCTATAGCAGAGTTAAAGCACTGGCTGGGATACTGTAAGTGCATCTAGTGGCCCTTAGTAATTTTGGTGTATTGAAGACTTATAGGTTAAGGGACTAATGCGTTTGTGAGTGTACACAGGTCTATAAGTCTATGAGGAGTTTGATATTTACAGGAAAAGTCGACCCCTAAAAATGAATATCTTCGACTGAAGATTTTGGTATTTCTGAAGACTTTCATGAAGACTTTGAAAGTGAAGAAATTGGTGTGTCCATGAAGACTTGATATTCATGCGAGGAATATGAAGCTTGAAGACTTTCGTTTTCATAGTTTTGTTTCTCTCTTTCTTGAGTCATAGGAAACACCGTACTGTTAAAGGGGGTCGAGGAAATACTAAGGAAAAATTTCCATGTGATGCTCAACTCAAAACCCTACACCTACCAATCCCTTCGAGTGAAGCCATTGGAAATCTCATAGAGTTCAGTCAATTTCTTCAGTGACAGAGAAGAAGTTCTTCTGGTCTCTGAGGAATTTGTCCTGACTGAGGAGTTAGGAATTCGCCAGTGCGGATTGCCTACACAGTGAGGAACATGATAGTCCTGAGGATTTTGCTACTCAAAATTCATACCGTTGCTGTGCTATGCGCTAGCTATCCCAAAATATCTATCCACCTAAAGGTCATATCATTGAAGGGCATTTATACGGTGAGGACTGGGTGTCTTGGACTAAGTGTCCTTGACTGGGTATCCGGGACTGTGTGTCCTCGAGTTTAAATACACAGCCGCTCCAACCAGACGTACAACTAAGACAGCAGTTGGAACTGGTCTACCAAATCATTATCTTCACCACGCTTACTGGTTCTATTTCCTCAACTCTTTCATTTCCTCATAACTGTGTTGTGTGTTTGTTCATATCTGTGTTTGAAGACTTTGACTGAAGACTTTCTCAATTTTCTCCGTTCAATTTCTTCAGTCTGTTTGTCTTCATCCTATGTTATCCTGTGATTACGCTTCCTGTACTCTGTGCCTGTCTTCATTTCATCATGATGATTATGCTTGTATTCTGTTATTTTTACTTTTGAGTACTTATTCCGCCGCTAGTAGTTCTTCGCTAAGGAATTTTCCTCACTGGCAATTTCCTCAGTGAAGAATTTCCTAAGAATCACCTATTCACCCCCCTCTAGTCGATATAATGCACTTTCAATTGGTATCAGAGCAAGGTACTCCCTTGTTCTGTGTGATTTTGGTTTAACAGCCTGGAGTTTTAGTTATGTCGACCGCAGGTATGATCAAGGTCTCTGCTGGGTGTCCTACCACTGGTAGAAAAAGGGCCTATAGTCCCGGTTCGTAAGGGCCTTTAGTCCCGGTTCCTGAACCGGGACAAAAGTGTCGGTACTAATGCCCCGACCCTTTAGTCCCGGTTCAATCCAGAACTGGGACTGATGGGCCTCCACGTGGGCAGTGCTCAGAGCCCAGGCAGGAGACCCTTTGGTCCCGATTGGTGGCACCAACCGGGACCAATAGGCATCCACGCGTCAGCTTTTCTGTGCCTGGGGTTTTTGTTTTTTTTAAAGGGGGGTTGGGGGTTTTGGGGGGTTAATTTAGGTGTTTCATATATTGTGTTAGCTAGCTATAATTAATAGAGAGAAGTGTCCTCTCTTACGTCCGTGCTTGGTCGATGCTACGTACTATACATACGTATAGAGAGGACTAGACACGCTAGTTAGCTAGTAAGCAAACGAAGGAAACAGAAGATCGTCATGAACATATATGCATACAGAGAGAAGTGATATCGACCACCTCTCCTTCTCCGAGAGATTGGTCGAACAACAAGTTCTCATATATCTATCAGACACTACCGGCTACATATATACAATAATTATCTCTTACAAATATAATCATACGGACTCATGGTCCACATAGTATTCTCTGTCTTCAGCGATCACTTGGTCAAGAAAGAATGCCGCCAATTCCTCTTGAATTGCTCGCATGCGAGCTGGTGCTAGGAGTTCATCCCGCTTCCGAAACATCTAATTTAAAGAAGGGGGTCAATACATATATATATGAATGAATGAAACTCAATACAAATGATGGTAATAAAATAAAATTGTGAATGTTGTTATTTACGTACTTCATATTCTTCGTCAGAGTACCCGCCCCGCTCACAGGTCGTGTGGCAGATGGACTCGCAGACGTAGTATCCACAGAAATCATTCCCTTGTTCCTGCCACAACCACTTTACAAGAAATAGAGGTCAATCAAACTGATAAGCAAGAATGCTAAATGGTATTGATGAAACTAGCGCTTGAATCACTAGGAGATGCGCAGAACATGCTACTATAGTACTTACTTTCGGGTGTCTAAATTCCAGCTCCTTCGGCAGTCCCGGAACTTTTCTGGTGAATTTTCTCCAAACCCTGCCGGACAAAGAAAACAATTACTTGATATCAGGAAATGAACAAAGTTGCTGATATGGTGGATAATGATCGATTTAACTTACTTCTTGAGGATTTCAGTCATGTCCGCATACTCCTGGGGATCTTTTCGTTTAGAGTCAAAGACGGTTACTACTCCCTGCTCAAGCCTAATCTCTAGGAGAATATAGTGGAAACTGCACACGCATGCATAACTCATCAGTTACATTACTATAACCTGGACTAATATATAAGGGAAACCGAATATGCACAAGACAGTAACACTCACTTGAAGTTGTAAGGAAAGAGTATTATATCTTTGTTTTCATTTTTTTGAATGATCGTAGCAAGTTGGCCTCGGTATCTCCGGGGCGATGTTCAACCTCAGTTGCATCTATGAGATATGTGTTAACGAACCCAATATCACCGATTTGTCTTTTCTTCAATTCGGCGATCTTCATTCTGCATAATATAGTGAGGATAATTATAAATACATGCAATGAAAGTAGTAGTACTTACAGACAGTAGCAGGTGATCGTTGTTTTATCGAGGGCCAATTGATTGAAAAACTAATAGAACTCCTCAAATGGAATAGGCAACAGTTCAATTCCAACGAGGTCATGCTCCGGTTTACCTCTCGCATACAAAGTACTCCTCCCCCCAGACTCTCTGTAGATTTTCAAGTACCAATCATGTAATCTTCGCATCATTGTTGTTAAAGATTTTTCATCTTTGACGAGAGGCCTCCCCTACTCGTATCTGTGTATCTGCACCTCCATGGGATCATAATGTACATTGTCGGCAAGTAATCGTCAACATTGCCATAACCGGGCACCATCCTCGGATCAACGATGTCGCTAGGCACCTTGAGGGGGGGGCACGATTGCTTCGCTTGTTCGCCGAGCTGGGCAATTTGTTTCCCAGCTGCTCGTCGTTCTTTCAGCCTTTGATCACTGACTGTACTTCCCGACCGCTCCGCTTCGGCCCATGTCTTTGCAATAATGCGCTCATAGTTGCCTTTCAGCGGAGACTTGGGTGGTTTTGCCAGGGCAGCCAGAGTGCGCTTCACTTTCACCGGATCTACCTTCTCCTCCGGAGGTGGATGTCTCTTTGCTTTCAACCCTTGAAACCAGTCATCCACTTTGGTTCGCACGATCTTCGCGTTCTCCTCCGGGGTCCTCTCGTATGGTAACTTCTCTGGAGTCTTCAGAGAAGGACTGAATCTATATGTCCTCCCGCCTCTAGTTGTACTACTAGACGCCGACCAAGCAGACGGAGCGGTTGTCTCCTTTACTTGATTACGAGGCGGAGGAGAAGGACTACGAGGCGCCGGAGCAGCTGGAGCGGCGACAGGTCTCTTCCGCCCTTGCTGACGAGGCGGAGAAGGAGGAGGCTAGCTGCTTGGGCGCGTCGGCGCAGGCGGAGAAGGAGGCGGAGTGCCGCCACGCACCGGAGAAGGAGCTGGCCGAG
Organism: Triticum aestivum; assembly: GCF_018294505.1. Taxonomy (NCBI): domain Eukaryota; kingdom Viridiplantae; phylum Streptophyta; class Magnoliopsida; order Poales; family Poaceae; genus Triticum; species Triticum aestivum. The sequence goes on from NC_057809.1 coordinate 176,649,580, forward strand.
GGCCCTGATCGTCACTCCCCGGAGGAGGAGGCGGTGGAGGAGGCGGAGTGCCCTGACTCGCCGGAGGAGGAGGAGGAGGCGGAGGCGTCCAGTTCGGAAGGTTGATGAGCTCCTTCCGCCATAGGCATGGAGTCTTCAGAGCAGACCCCAGCCGAGTCTCCCCTTCACCGGTAGGGTGGTCAAGCTGGAGGTCCTCAAATCCCTCCGTTATTTCATCCACCATCACCCTAACATATCCTTCTGGAATCGGCCGGCAGTGAAAAGTTGCGCCGGGTTTAGTAGGATAAACAAAGCCAAAAGCCGCCTTGACCTTCAAATTCATCCATTGCGTCATAAGGTGGCAATTTTGAGGCTACATGATAGCATCCACGGGATAGCTCGCAGGAGCCGTCAAGGCATGCTTTGGCTGAAGCAGCTCGGTGGAAGCCACGCTGCTTCTGTGCTGAGATGGTGGGGTAGCTTCGGGGGAGGCTTCGGCAGTACGTTTGCTGCGATTTGCTTCTCGTTCGTCTATCACGTCTACCCTTGCTTGCAGCGCCTGCATTTGGGTCTGCTACACTTTTTTCCTCCTCTCATGGGATTTGTAAACGCCTGCGTCCGGAAACCCAACCTTCCACGGAATGGAGCCTGGAGTGCCTCGTGTCCATCCAGGGTGCTCAGGATTCCCAAGGGCCATTGTGAGCTTGTCGTTCTCTTTGTCTAGAAAGAATGTCCCTTCCTGCACTGCTTCGATATACTGCTTAAGCTTCCTGACTGGTATGTCCATTTGATCGTTCGTCCAAATGCACTTCCCTGTTATAGGGTCCAAGGTTCCGCCAGCCCCGAAGAACCAAGTCCGGCAACGGTCTGGCTAGTTAATTGTCTCTGGTTCGATCCCTTTATCAACCAGATCATTCTCAGTCTTGGACCACTTAGGCCGGGCTATGAGGTAGCCACCTTACCCCGTGCGATGGTGAAGCTTCTTCTTCGCAGCATTTTGCTTGTTTGTCACCGACATCCTCTTACTCTTTTCCGATGTCTTGTGGGCCACAAATGCGGGCCAGTGATCTTTGATCTTCTCATATCTGCCCTTGAATTCTGGTGTCTCATTATTTTCGACAAACTTATTCAGCTCTTTCTTCCACCTCCTGAATAGTTCTGCCATCCTCTTAAGAGCAAAAGACTTGATTAATTTCTCTTTAACTGGGTTCTCTGGATTATCCTCTGGCGGTAGGGTGAAATTTGACATCAGCTCAGTCCAAAGATCATTTTTTTGCATATCATTGACACAAGACACCTCAGGGTCTTCCATAGCCGGCTTAAACCATTGCTGGATGCTTATCGGGAGCTTGTCCCTAACCAGAACCCCGCACTGAGCAACAAATGCGTTCTTTGTTCGGATGGGTTCAATCAGTTGGCCGTCGGGCGCGATTGCTATGATCTCAAACTTTTCATCCGAGCTCAACTTTTTCTTCGGGCCTCGTCTCTTTACCGAAATTGTGCTCGATCTGGAGGGCTAGAAAAAAGAACAAAGACTTAATTAATATGTGTACATACCAAAACAATGAATGCATCAATCAGCTTGTCAGCACAGGCTTAACTAATATATATACTTGGCCGGACTCGGTTTGGTCATCGGAGCCATCATCACGGTCTCCTTGCACCGACATTGGGTCACCGGAGCCGTCCTCATGTTCTTCTTCTTGCACCGTCATTAGGTCACCGTAGCCAGTTTGTTCACCCTCTCCTTCCAGACCATCGGTTTCGTTGAGAAACAACGAGATGGCATCACTTCCTTCTGCGATTATGTCCCTCAACAACGCTTCTTTTGCTTCGTCTAGGGCGGTGTCCATAGTTTCTACAAATATTTACAACATGGCAATTATTATTCAAACATGACAGATGGATATATTAGTGCCAAACGTAGAACTAGCTACCTAATCATAGTAACCTATCGGGAGGGGGTATATATCGACAACGACGACACTACATCTATGTCCCTCGACGACCCTCGTTCCCGATAAAAAAAGAGGAAGAAGAAGAAAAAAAAGAGGAGAAGAAAGAATAGAGGAGAAGATCTCCTCTATTCTTTCTTCTCCTCTCTTTTTTCTTCTTCCTCTTCTTTTTTTATCCTCTTCTTCCTCTCATGTTCGAGAGGATCGCCGAGGGGTCGGGAGGTTGCCTAGTGTCAAAGGATTCAACAAAACCATGTCTTCATCATTAGGCAAAAGTAACATGTGCATGATGGTACGAAGCTCTTCAAAGTTGTTCTGGAACGGAGTCCCAGATAGGATAATTCGCTTTTTGGTACAAAGTTCAGCAAGAGCCTTCCGAATATCACTATTTGAAAGGCCTTTGCTGAATTCGTACCAAAAGGCGGATTATCCTATCCGGGACTCCATTCTAGAATAACTTTGGAGAACTTCGTACCAACATGCCCTGGTTACTTCCGGCTAATGATGAAGGCATGGATTTCTTCAATACTTTGACACTAGGAAACCTCTCTCGACCCCTCGGCGATCCTCGACCCCTCGAACCCTCGACGACCCTGGAACCCTCGACCCCTCGGCGATCCTCTTCTTCCTCTCATGTTCGAGAGGATCGCCGAGGGGTCAGGAGGTTGCGTAGTGTCAAAGGATTCAACAAAACCATGTCTTCATCATTAGGCGAAAGTAACATGTGCATGATGGTATGAAGCTCTTCAAAGTTGTTCTGGAACGGAGTCCCAGATAGGATAATTCGCTTTTTGGTACAAAGTTCACCAAGAGCCTTTCGAATATCGCTATTTGGAAGGCCTTTGCTGAATTCATACCAAAAGGCGGATTGTCCTATCCGGGACTCCATTCCAGAACAACTTTGCAGAACTTCGTACCAACATGCCCTGGTTACTTCCGGCTAATGATGAAGGGATGGATTTCTTCAATACTTTGACACTAGGAAACCTCTCTCGACCCCTCGGCGATCCTCGACCCCTCGAACCCTCGACGACCCTGGAACCCTCGACCCCTAGACGACCCTAGAACCCTCGACCCTCGACGCTATAGAACCCTCGAACCCTCGACCCTGAAACCCTCGACCCTTGACCCCTTAACGACCCTCGACCCTCTACCCTAGTTCCCGACCCTCGACCCCTCGGTGATCCTCGACACCCTCGTTCCCGATAAAAATTAAGAAGAAAAAAAAAGAAGAAAAAAAAGAGGAGAAGAAGAAAGGAATAGTGGAGAAGAAGAAAAAATAGAATATATTCAATTTTCTCTTCTTCTCCACTATTCCTTTCTTCTTCTCCTCTTCTTTTTCTTCTTTTTCTTCTTCTTATTTATTTCTCCTCTTCTTCTCTCCTCTTCTTCTTCTTATTTAGTTCTCTCGACCCCTCATCCCTCTCTCGACCCCTCGATGACCCTCGTCCCTGATAACATTTTTTTTCTCCCCTCGACACCTCTCGACCTCTCGTCCCACTCTCGACCCCTCATCATCATTTATCACCCCCTCGTTTTCTTTAGCATATATCCATGAACAAAATAGAGGAGAAGATCGAAGAAAAAAAAGAAGTCTTCCTCTTCTTATTTTCCTTTTTCCACTCCTTCCTTTTCTTCTTCTTCCTTCTTCCTTCTTCCTATTTTCTTCTTTTCCTTATTTTACTTTTTCCTCTACACTAACCTAATTAAAATGCACTAACCTAAAATTGATATCTACTAACAAACTAAATAAAAAATTAATACATATATCAAAAAAAATATATAAACAAAAAAATGCAATGAACATTATATTTTATACATACATATATAGCCACATCCATTCATCATATAGCTATAAACAAAAAAATTAATACATATATGAAAAAACATATATAAAAAAATGCTATGAATAGAGCCTCAACGGCGGCGGCTCACAACGGGGGCGGCCGGCGAGGGCGACGGCGGCGGCGGCGATGGCGTCGGCGATGACCACGGCGTTGGCGGGGGCGGGCGGCGGGCGGCGTCGGGGCAGCGCCTGGCGGCGACGGGGCAGGGGCGACGAGGATGGTGGGCTCGGGGCGGCGCGGGTCGCGGGCGACGGCGGGGGCAGCGACGACGTCGGGGTGGCGCGGGGCAGCGCCTGGCGGCGACGGGGCAGGGGCGACGAGGACGGCGGGCTTGGGGCGGCGCGGGGCGCGGGCGACGGCAGGGGCGGCGACAACGTCGGGGCGCGCGGGGCAGCGCCTGGCGGCGACGGGGCAGGGGCGACGAGGATGGCGGGCTCGGGGCAGCGCGGGGCGCGGGCGACGGTGGGGGCAGCGACGACATCGGGGCGGCGCGGGCGACGACGGGGCGGCACGGGGCGCGGGCGACGACGGGGGCTGCGACGACGTGCGCGGGCGACGACGACGAGGAGTAGGGCGTCGGGGCAGAGGGCGGCGTCGGTGGCGGGGAGAACGAGGAACTGAATGAAATTTTTGACAAGTGTTGTATATATAGCAAGAGCATTGGTCCCGGTTCGTGAAACCAACCGGGACTAATGCCCCCCTTTAGTCCCGGTTGGTGCCACCAACCGGGACCAAAGGCCTCTTTTCAGCAGCCCAAAGGGCGGGAAGCAGCGGCCTTTGGTCCCGGTTGGTGGCACCAACCGGGACTAAAGGGGGGCATTAGTCCCGGGTCGTAGCACCAACCGGGATTAATGCCGCCCTTTATCCCCGGTTGGTGCCACCAACCGAGACCAAAGGCCTGTGCTGCCTCGAACCCAAATATTTAGTCCCACCTCACTAGTTGAGAGGGAGGCGCACCTGTTTATAAGGTGCGGTGCGCCTTCCCTCTCGAGCTCCTCTCTAAAGCAGGCTTTCGGGCCTAACACTGCAATCTGTGCCTGTGGGCCTACTGGGCCTCCCGCGGGCCTGAATCCTGGCCCATGGTAGGGTTTCTAGTCGTATTCAGGCCGTGGGGCCCAGTAGGTGGCACTTTTTTTTTGTTTCTACTTAGAACAAAATACTTATAGTTTTGTAGTGTTTTCTTTTTTATTTTAGGTCACAAAAATTATAAACTTTCTGTTAGTGCCATTAGTTTTAAAATTTGAATAGTTTAAATTTGATTTTTTTAAAATTTGTGTGAATCACTAGTTTATGAATAACTTTACTATAAAAATTGATTTTTGAGTCAATCTTTTTCCTGCTATTTAATATTACTGTGTTTTATCATTATACTCAATTTGGTAATTTTAGTTAGTCATAACAAATATTATAGGGGTGAGCCCTATTTTTTTCCAGTTTTTTTGTTTTGTTTTCTGCATTATTTATTTCCTTTTGTTTTTTGCTTTATTTTTAATTCTTTTTGCTTTTAGTTTTAGAAAAATTATAAACTTTCTGTTAGTGCCATTAGTTTTCAAATTTGAAAACACTTTTTTAGTTTTTTTGTTTTCTTTGTTGCTTTATTTATTTTATTTTGTTTCTACTTACAACAAAATACTTATTGTTGCTATTTTTATTTTTTTTCCAGTTTTTTTGTTTTGTTTTCTGTATTATTTATTTTCTTTTGTTTTTTGCTTTATTTTTTAATTCTTTTTGCTTTTAGGTCAGCAAAATTATAAACTTTCTGTTAGTGCCATTAGTTTTAGAAAAAATATAAACTTTCTGTTAGTGCCATTAGTTTTCAAATTTGAATAGTTTAAATTTGAACATAGATGCACCTATAGAGAAAATTCGACCTAAATTCATAGTTTTCAAATGAACTCTGAAAAAGTTGGCATAGCATACTCATCTGTTACAAATTTGGCATGGTATCATCATAATAGTTGCGTGAGAAAGTCTTCACTTTTTCTTCGCTTGTGTCATTTGCTTATTGCGCCGTAACCATGGATAATCTTCATTGTTTATGAGGATGCTTGGGTCAGCCTTGACATTGAAGGGAGGAATTTCATGAAACTTTTCATAATCTTCAGACATGTCTGTCTTGCCGTCCACTCCCAGGATGTCCCTTTTTCCTGAAAGAACTATGTGGCGCTTTGGCTCATTGTATGATGTATTCGCTTCATTATCTTTTCTTTTTCTCGGTTTGGTAGACATGTCTTCCACATAGATAACCTGTGCCACATCATTGGCTAGGACGAACGGTTCGTCAGTGTACCAAAGTTTTTTCAGATCCACTGTTGTCATTCCGTACTATGGGTCTACATGTACCCCGCCGCCTAACAGATTGACCCATTTGCACTTAAACAAAGGGACCTTAAAATTAGGTCCGTAGTCAAGTTGCTGCATCAAAGCGGACACCGCTGTTTTGGTTGGTGCTCTTTTGATCTTGGGCGATCGTGTAAAATGTATTCCCATTTATCTCGTATCCTTTGTAAGTCAATACAGTCAAAGATGGTCCCCTGGACAACAAGTACAACTCATCACAAACAGTGTTGTCACCTCTGAGACGAGTTTCCAACCAACTGCTGAAAGTCCTGATGTGTTCACATGTAATCCAGTCGTCGCACTGCTCCGGGTGTTTGGAGCGCAGACTGTTCTTGTGTTCATCGACATACGGGGTCACCAAGGTAGAGTTCTGTAGAACTGTGTAGTGTGCTTGAGACCAAGAATATCCGTCCCTGCATATTATTGAGTCTCTTCCAAGAGTGCCTTTTCCAGTCAGTCTCCCCTCATACCGCGATTTAGGGAGACCTATCTTGTTAAGGCCAGGAATGACGTCAACACAAAACCCGATAACATCTTCTGTTTGATGGCCCATGGAGACGCTTCCTTCTGGCCTAGCGTGATTACGGACATATTTCTTTAGGACTCCCATGAACCTCTCAAAGGGGAACATATTGTGTAGAAATACGGGCCCCAGGATGACAATCTCGTCGACTAGATGAACTAGGACGTGCGTCATGATATTGAAGAAGGATGGTGGGAACACCAGCTCGAAACTGACAAGACATTGTGCCACATCACTCCTTAGCCTTGGTACGATTTCCGGATCAATCATCTTCTGAGAGATTGCATTGAGGAATGCACACAGCTTCACAATGGCTAATCGGACGTTTTCTGGTAGAAGCCCCCTCAATGCAACCGGAAGCAGTTGCGTCATAATCATGTGGCAGTCATGAGACTTTAGGTTCTGAAACTTTTTCTCTGGCATATTTATTATTCCCTTTATATTCGACGAGAAGCCAGTCGTGACCTTCATACTGAGCAGGCATTCAAAGAAGATTTCTTTCTCTTCTTTCGTAAGAGCGTAGCTGGCAGGACCTTTATACTGCTTCGGAGGCATGCCGTCTTTTTCGTGCAAACATTGCAGGTCCTCCCGTGCCTCAAGTGTATCTTTTGTCTTCCCATACACGCCCAAGAAGCCTAGCAGGTTCACGCAAAGGTTCTTTGTCACGTGCATCACGTCGATTGAGGAGCGGACCTCTAGGTCTTTCCAGTAGGGTAGGTCCTAAAATATAGATTTCTTCTTCCACATGGGTGCGTGTCCCTTAGCGTCATTCGGAACAGCTAGTCCACCGGGACCCTTTCCAAAGATTACGTAGTGTAAATCATTGACCATAGCAAGCACGTGATCACCGGTGCGCATGGCGGGCTTCTTCCGGTGATCTGCCTCGCCTTTGAAATGCTTGCCTTTCTTTCGACATTGATGGCTGGTCAGAAGAAATCGACGATGGCCCAGGTACACATTCTTCCTGCATTTGTCTAGGTATATACTTTCAGTGTCATCTAAACAGTGCGTGCATACGTGGTATCCTTTGTTTGTTTGTCCTGAAAGGTTACTGAGAGCGGGCCAATCGTTGATGGTCACGAACAGCAACGCCTTAAGGTTAAATTCCTCCTGTCTGTGCTCATCCCACGTACGTACACCGTTTCCATTCCAAAGCTGTAAAAGTTCTTCAACTAATGGCCTTAGGTACACATCAATGTCGTTGTCGGGTTGCTTAGGGCCTTGGATGAGAACTGGCATCATAATGAACTTCCGCTTCATGCACATCCAAGGAGGAAGGTTATACATACATAGAGTCACGGGCCAGGTGGTGTGATTGCTGCTCTGCTCCCCGAAAGGATTAATGCCATTCGCGCTTAAAGCAAACCATACATTCCTTGGGTCCTTTGCAAACTCATCCCAGTACTTTCTCTCGATTTTTCTCCACTGCGACTCGTCAGCGGGTGCTCTCAACTTCCCATCTTTCTTTCGGTTCTCACTGTGCCATCGCATCAACTTGGCATGCTCTTCGTTTTTGAACAGACGTTTCAACCATGGTATTATAGGAGCATACCACATCACCTTCGCAGGAACCCTCTTCCTGGGGGGCTCGCCGTCAACATCACCAGGGTCATCTCGTCTGAACTTATACCGCAATGCACCGCATACTGGGCATGCGTTCAGATCCTTGTATGCACCATGGTAGAGGATGCAGTCATTAGGGCATGCATGTATCTTCTCCACCTCCAATCCTAGAGGGCATACGACCTTCTTTGCTGCGTATGTACTGTCGGGCAATTCGTTATCCTTTGTAAGCTTCTTCTTCAATATTTTCAGTAGCTTCTCAAATCCTTTGTCAGCCACAACATTCTCTGCTTTCCACTGCAGCAATTCCAGTATGGTACCGAGCTTTGTGTTGCCATCTTCACAATTGGGGTATAACCCTTTCTTTGTGATCCTCTAACATGCGATCGAACTTCAGCTTCTCCTTTTGACTAATGCATTGCGTCCTTGCATCGACAATGAACCGGCGGGGATCATCATCATCGGGCACATCGTCTGGTTCCTCTTGATCTTCAGCAGCTTCACCCGTGGCAGCATCATTGGGCACATCGTCTGGTTCCAATTGATCTTCACCAGCTCCCCCCATTGCAACATCACTGTATTCAGGGGGCACATAGTTGTCATCGTACTCTTCTTCTTCGCCGTCTTCCATCATAACCCCTATTTCTCCGTGCCTCGTCCAAACATTATAGTGTGGCATGAAACCCTTGTAAAGCAGGTGGGAGTGAAGGATTTTCCGGTTAGAGTAAGACCTCGTATTCCCACATTTAGTGCATGGACAACACATAAAACCTTTCTGCTTGTTTGCCTCAGCCGCATCGAGAAACTCATGCACGCCCTTAATGTACTCGCGGGTGTGTCTGTCACTGTACATCCATTGCCGGTTCATCTATGTGCATTATATATAATTAAGTGTCCAAATTAATAGAAGTTCATCATCACATTAAAACCAAAGTGCATACATAGTTCTCATCTAACAACATATAGCTCTCCAGAGCATCTAATTAATTAAACCATACATTGAAACTATGTAAAACATTTCAATGCGAAAACAAATGCGATAATAATCGCAACCAAGGTAACAATTGATCCAACGGCATAATGATACCAAGCCTCGGTATGAATGGCATATTTTCTAATCTTTCTAATCTTCAAGCGCATTGCATCCATCTTGATCTTGTGATCATCGACGACATCTGCAACATGCAACTCCAATATCATCTTCTCCTCCTCAATTTTTTTATTTTTTCTTCAACAAATTGTTTTCTTCTTCAACTAAATTTAACCTCTCGACAATAGGGTCGGTTGGCATTTCCGATTCACATACATCCTAGATAAATAAAATCTATGTCACGTTGGTCGGCATAATTTTCATAAACAATAACTGAACCAATATTTATAAAGATAATATACATACCACATCCGAATCATAGATAGGATGAGGGCCGACGGGGGCGGATACCAAAACCATCGCACTATATAAGATGCAATAATAAATGTAAGAAAATGATACAAGTATCTATCTAAACATACAAGTAAGAATATTTTTCCTTTCAGAAAGAAGATAAGAACAAGAGGCTCACCACGGTGGTGTCGGTGATGAGATCGGCGCGGGTGATCGACGGTGGTGAAGACGGGGACGGGGCGTGACGGACCGCTAAATCTAGACAAATCTCGAGGAAAATGGAGCTTGGAGGTCGAGCTTCGAGAGGAGAAAGCTTAAGTAGTGTGGCTCGGGCATTCCATCGAACACCTCATGTGCATAGGAGGTGAGCTAGAGCACCACAAAGCCCTCTCCCCCTCGGCCAGAAAAAACATAGCACTGTGCTCTGCTCTTGCGGAAGGGGGTATATATAGGCACCTCATTAGTCCCGGTTGGTGACATGAGCCGGGACTAAAGGGGAGCCTTTGGTCCCGGTTCAAGCCACCAACCGGGACCAATGGTGGTGGGCCAGGAGCGAGTCCCATTGGTCCCGGTTCGTCCCACCAACCGGGACCAAAAGGTCCAGATGAACCGGGACCAATGGCCCACGTGGCCCGGCCGGCCCTCTGGGCTCACGAACAGGGACCAATGCCCACATTGGTCCCGGTTCTAGACTGAACCGGGACTAATGGGCTGACCCGGCCTGGACCAAAGCCCTCTTTTCTACTAGTGTACCTTCGATGGGACAGACTACCCCTACTGGAAGAATAAGACACGAATGCATCTTGAAGCAATTGATAACGATCTCTGGTATGTTGTTGAAAATGGTGTTCCCTCAGTCACACCTTCTCTGAATGCTGCTAATGTGAAGAGATTCAAGCAACTCGACTCTCAAGTGAAGAATATCATATTTGGCCATCTGAGCAAAGGACAGTATGGCAGAGTGAGTGCTTTGGAGACAGCGAAGCTTATCTGGGACAGGTTGTCCAAAGTGAATGAAGGAGTCTCAACTTAGCGTGACTCTCGAGTTGATATTCTTCGCAATCTCTTCAACCGCTTCAAAAGACTCGACAACGAAAATGTTCAACAAACCTTCGATCGCCTCACTAACATCGCAAATGAGCTTCAAGCACTTGGTGCCACTGACATCACCGACCATGAGGTGGTGAAGAAATTGCTGAGATCGCTTGATTCTTCATTTGACACTCTAGCATTGATGATACAAGAACATGCTGATTACAAGTCACTTGATCCCGCTGATATTCTCGAAAGGCTAAATACTCATGAGTTCCAAACTTGCTGAAAAGAGAGATCTCTATGGTTCAAGCTATGGCAGAACACGTGCACTAAAGGCCAAGGCAGTATCTGAGTCCAAAGATGAAGACTCTGGTAGCAGCCTTGGTGATCCTGAAGAACTGATCCATGATCTGGCTCTGCTCGTGAAGAAGTTCCAAAAGTTCTCAAGACATGGTCGTCTTGGAAGATCCTCAAGGAGCAATGATTCCTCGTCCAGTGACTACAAGAAGAGGCTCTGTCACAAATGTAAGAAACCTGGGCATTTCATTCAAGATTGTCCTCAGTGGGAAAAGGAATCAAAGAAGAAGAAATGCAAGGATTACAGTTCTGATAATGCGAAGAAAAAGAAGAAATCCACAAAATCTTCATCATCAAAATCCTCAAAGTCTTCATATCACAAGAAGAGTAGCTCCAAGAAGGCTAGGGCATTCATTGGCAAGGAAATGGACTCCGAGGCTAAATCTGAAGAAAATGAGGAAGAGGAGTCATCTGAGGAGTCCAAATCCGGAGTGGTGAGCCTAGCTCTCGCTACTGCATTCGTCAGCAAGTCTATCTTCAACACTGAAGAAAATGACCTCACCAACAAGGCTGATGAAAGCAATGATGACTACGCTCCCACCTATTGCTTCATGGCAAAGGGTGCCAAGGTACTCAAATATACCTCCTCTGAATCAAGTGAGAATGAATCTGATGAAAACCTTAAGCCTAGCTATTCTAAACTTGCTAAGATTGCTATAAAACAACAAATGGCTTTAGAAAAGGTTCAAAACATGCTAAATAAAAGTGATGATTTGTTGGGTGAAGAAATGGATCGGAATGAAACTTTAACTGAAAATCTTCAGAGACTTCAGTCCAAGCTTGACAAACTTCAAAGTCATCATAACACTCTCTTATACGATCATGCCAAGCTTTCTTATGAATTTCTTCAAAGAAAGCAAGATCTTGAGAAGCTAAGAGTGAGTTATGAGGATTTTCAGAAGGACCGTGATTCATTGCTTGCTCAACAAATCAGCGCTTCTCAGGAAGAATTTGTTCCTCCATGCTTGTAGTGCATTGAATGTGATTCTGCTAATTCTTCACCTGAATGTTCAAATGCTGCTAATGTTTCAAATTCTTCACATGCCTCTGCTATCACTAATTCCTCATCTGAGGACATTACTAGTATCACTAACGATGCAGGGCTGAAGGAATTGTACACGACAGGCATGTACAAAAGCCTCAAAGGGCATCAGGCTCTTTGTGATGTGCTTAAAAAGCAGATCCTCAACAGGAACCCTAGGAAAGAGGGTATCGCCTTTGAGAGGAAACTTAATGCTGATGCTACATATTGGAAGCCTGAGCAGTACCCGAAAACTACGTGGGTTGCTGTAAAGGGACCTCTAGTTGATCCATCTAACTTATCTGGATTTGCATGTGAATATCCTCATTCTGATGATGAGTCAATTGACTCCAACTATAAGCTATTCAAAAATCAGAATGGTGAATTATTTTCTAGATATGTTGGCACTAACTGCAGGAACAACTCCCCTATGAAGAAAATCTAGGTTCCTAAAAGATGCCTTGAAAATCTTCAGGTGAATGTCATCATGACGCCACCTGTGAAGAATAGGAACCCTAGATCAAATTCTTCATATGGACCAAATTCATCATATGGATTCAAGTCCTCATACGGACCAAATTCCTCATATGGATCAAAGTCATCATATGAACATCATCGTGCTAACCCGTCTGTTTCACAGGGAAGATCTAAGGATTAAGGATATGTGCATTATTCTTCAAATCATTATGTCCATAAGTCCTCGAAGAATTTGTCTATATACTCTTATGCTTGCTCTAACCCCTCTTATGTGAAACGAAATGGACTGGCTTCTATGCCATCCTTCTCGTATGGAGCTCATAGAATGATGAACTCTTTGCCACCCCTTCAGATGTGGGTGGTGAAGAAAAAGAACTAATCTCTTCTGCAGGGTCAGGTCTCTAGACGCACATAATCGTTTGAAGAATTTGCTGGAGACCTGAACATGCCTGATAGGACGCAGGCCAACCATGAAGAAATGAACTTTCATTTCTCATGTCCTCATATTGCTTTATTAGTTCTTTTATTTGATGAAATTGATCTGATGAATTGATGTCATATTCTTCACTTATGAAGTATATGAGTTTGTAAGCTGCACTAATTCATCTGCAGGATGATCAACCCAGTTTCCCTTTTTCTTTTCCTCTATTTTCTCTCACTTTTCTTTTTTTCCAAGAGCAGTGAATGAAGGGAAGGTGATATATATATATTGCATCATTTGACGGTTAAATATGTATACAAAATAGGAACATATATATATATATATATTACATCATTGGACACATGCATAATAATGGCTAGGTGTGTATACAAAATAGGAACATATATATATATATATATATATATATATATATATATATATATATATATATATATGTATTACATCATTTGACCGATAGCATACGGTTCCTCAACATTGATGTTTTCGTTTTTGAGTCAGCTTCTTTCCCTTCTTGTTCGTTGAAGAATAATTGAGCCCCTCATTATGACTTTGCCTTTTCCATGGAGTATGATTTTTCTTAGGTAATGTAGTATTGATTCTTATTTTGACATATACTTCATCATCATCGTCATCTTCCCTCATTGGGTTGCCGTACTGATCGTAGTATTCCTCTTTGGCGACTCCATCCATTCCAATGATGTTCCTTTTGCCTCTCCTAACGACAACACGGCTGGGATTGCACGAGTCGGTTATGAAGAAGCATTGTGTCACATGCTTAGCGTGTACCCATGGCTCGTTTTTTGCGATAGCGTTCACGGTAGCGCTCTTGGCGTCGGGTATAGTCATGGTAGTGAAATACCGGTTTTCTCTTTCGACATTCTTAGACCATCTGACACGGAACATCGTCGTGTTGTGTAGTCCAGAGTAGTCAAGCTCCCAGATCTCATCGACCCTTTCGTAAAATCTTTTAGTTGCGCCGTTGTCGCTGCCGGTCATAAATTCCATCATCACCCCTGAGTTCTGGTCATCACTATCCATATCTTTGGCCTCCGTGTAGAACGTGTATCCGTTGATATCGTATGCCTGATAGGTTGCGAGGTTGGGCGAGGGGCCATGCGCTAAGGCGTATATGAGCAATCCGTCCTTAGAGCCATCCTCTGAGGGATTAGCAATAATATGCTCTTTGAACCAATGCAGGAAAGTGGAGTTGTGCTCTCTAGTAACTTCGGCGTTCGTCCTGCATACCCCCCGGTCATGATACTTCTTTGCGATAATTTCATTGTGTAGTGCCACGAAAGGATCTACCTCGTCTAGGTGTTGTAGCACTACCAAGTTTGCTCTGTCAAAGTCGCTGCATCGATCTGAGTATGCCACGTGCAGTTCCCTGCGACCGTTGGAGTGAACTTCTCCTTCGAGCCTCCTATCGTGCTTGTTAACAGGCAAACCAACACTAACACCAGGCGCCTCACAGAAAGAGATGCACTCTTGTGTCAGATAGCCCTGGACGATGCTTCCATCCGGACGGGACATGTTACGAATGAATCCTTTGATGATCCAATTCATCCTCTCAAACGGCATCATGTTGTGCAGAAATGACGGCTCCAGGTCTATTATGTCATCCACAATATGGACACATAGATGCACCTTCACGTCAAAGAATGCGGGCGGGAAGTACATCTCCAGCTCATTCAGTATCACAACAATCTCTTCTTGTAGCCTTTGGAGCTGCTCCAGACTGATTGACGAGAGATGACGTCAAAAAAGTTGCAGAGACCAATAAGTATGTCACGGACGTGCTTGTCCATTATCCCTCTAAGGGCAACAGGTAGTATCTGCGTCATCATCACATGACAGTCATGGGACTTCATCCATCCGAACCTTTTCTTGTTCGTGTCTAGATATATGCTTATCTTGCCACAGCAACCGGAAATAACTTTGACTCCAGTAAGGCACTTAAAGAATTGACTGATCTCAGCCTGACTTAAGGTGAAGCGAAAAGGGGGGCAATAATCCTCTTTCTTTATTTTCCTGCCCTTCTTCTCCTGTGCCTCTGTCTCCGTCTCTGTCTCGTCTGACATTTTACGGGATGGCATGTGCAGATCTTCCCTGATTTTCAAATCTTGCAAGTCTTTTCTTGCCTTCGGCCCATCCTTGGTCTTATCCGGCATGTTCATTAGTATCGCGAGCAAGCTCTCAAGGACATTCTTATAGATATGCATTTGATCAAGGCAATGAGGTGTATCGAGTTTGTGCCAGTACTCCATGTCCCAGAACACAGACCTCGTCTTCCATACCTTTAGCAGCGGCTCCGGCACCTTTTTCATCATCTTTCCCGGCGCAGGGCACTCCTTCCAGTTTTTCAATAGCTCATCGATTTCGGCACCGCTCCGCTTACGTGGAGGTCCTTGATGCTCAGCGTGACCATTGAATAGATCTCCAGAGTTTCTCCACGGGTCGTCCTGTTCGAGCCATCTTCGATGCCCCATGTACACGATTTTCCCAGACCTGCCATCTTTCCTTGACGTTAGCTGCTGAGACGTCGTATCATCCATGCGCCGCATGCATCCGCAATATCCATGGCACACCTAGCCTGCGCCATATCCGTAACCGAGATAGTCGTGCACCATCGTGATCAACGCGGCTCTCATGTAGAAATACTCGCCTTTGCTGGCGTCCCATGTCTTGGGCAGTGTTTTCCATAACGTGTATAACTCCTCTTGAAGTAGCCCCAGTATCGGTGTCAAAACCGGCAGATCTCGGGTAGGGGGTCTCTAACTGTGTGTCTAAGGCGGATGGTAACAGGAGGCAGGGGACATGATGTTTTACCCAGGTTCGGGCCTCTTGATGGAGGTAAAACCCTACGTCCTGCTTGATTTATTCTTGACAATATGAGTATTACAAGAGTTGATCTACCACGAGATCGGAGAGGCTAAACCCTAGAAGCTAGCCTATGGTATGATTGTATGTTGTCCTATGGACTAAAACCCTCCAGTTTATATAGACACCGGAGGGGGCTAGGGTTACACAAGGTCGGTTACAAAGGAGGGGATATCCATATCCGTACTGCCTAGCTTGCCTTCCATGCCAAGTAGAGTCCTATCCGGACGCGGGATGAAGTCTTGAATCTTGTATCTTCATAATCCAACAGTCCGGCCAAAGGATATAGTCCGGCTGTCCGGAGACCCCCTAATCAAGGACTCCCTCACCCAGATACAAATTAATATTATTTCCTGGTTGTTTTGGCCCTTGAATAAGCATGCTTATGTGAATGTACTTCGACTTCATGCACAACCAGGGGGGAGGTTGTATATCCATAAAAACACGGGCCATGTGCTATGGTTGGTGTTCTTGTTGACATACGGATTCATGCCATCGGTACACGCGCCGAGCACGATGTTCCTTGCATCACATCTGAAATACCGATAGAAGTTGTTCAACGCTCTGCACTGGCTTCCATCCTTCACATGTCTCAGCTTCGGATCATCTCCATCGTCGGGCTTCTTCCTCTCCACGTGCCAGCGCATTAGCTTTGCTTCCTTGGGATCTACAAAATACTGCTGGAGACGGAGAGTGATCGGTAAGTACCATACAACTTTCTGGGGACATTTCTTCCCGGCCTTCTTGTATCGAGAAGCATTGCACACCTGACAGCTTGTTTTTTTCCGTGTACTCCTTCCGATAAATTATGCAATCGTTGATGCACACATGGTATCTAACGTGCGGCAGATCAAGAGGGCACACGATCTTCTTGGCCTCATCAACACTAGTAGGACATAGATTCACCGCGGGAAGAACATCCTTTAGGTACTTGAGATGCTCATCGAGGCTAGTGTCGGTCCATTTGTTTTTAGCCTTCGCCTTCAGGAGTTGTAGCGTGAAACTCAAGCGGGTCACCTCAGGATTGCAACCATCATACAATGGAGTGTTCGAGTATACCACCAGTTGCTCCAGCTTAGCCTCCTCTCTAGAAGCAGCTCTCTCAGTACTCGTCTCCTTGTGAAGCAGTGCTTGAACATGAGGGTCACGCATGATTGAACTTAGTACCGACAAACTCTGCTGTGTGGAGTCCACATCATTCTCTCCGCCGCCATGTCCGGCCCCTTCTCCTCCGCCATGTCCTGCCCCTTTGCCGCCGCCATGTCCGGCCTCTTCTCCACCGCCATTATGGACCATCTCTTTGTCTTGCCCTATGTCGTCATTGCCTGCCCCGTCGGCGTCCTCAACATCATCTTCCTCATCTTCAATTATCCATTGAGTATAGCCATCCATGAAATGAGTCATGAGCATGTGCACTTTGACACGACCATCGTCATAGGGGTCCAGCCAAACTATTCCGTTGCATTTTCAACATGGACATAAAACCTCTATCCGGTTATTTTCTTTCATGTCCTGCACCGCTGACCGCAACCACCTATCCACCATCGTTCCACTGACCATCGTCATGAGTTTGCCCGGAATTCGCCAAAACAGAAATAAATTGACATTTTGGCGAAACATAGGCAGCTCAAAAGCACAATTTGGTGTAAACTCATGCCACACACACAATTTCCATCATATTTCCCAATTATCATATCACACACACATACACAAATTGTATTTTGCAAAAGCATGAAGTTTTAAACACCAAGCTATCTCGAGATCGAGCACATGCACGGTGGAGATGATGATGTAGCTAGGGAGATCAAATGTGCACAAAGCTCTTCTTGATAAAGATATATCTAATATGAGGCAAATAGGTCACTTATGTAAATGCTACATCTACCTAGCTAGCTAATTTGGGAGGAGACAACTTCAACTAGTGGAGGCGGAAGGAAAATGATAAAGGAGATGCATTAATGGAGGTTTGTAGTTAGCTAGGAGTAATGAAGAGAGAGAAAGGTAGGTAGAAGAGGGAGAGTAATGGGGGGATAAGTCTTGAGGAAGAAGAAGAGTGAGAGAGGGAGGATGTGGGAGGTAGGGGAAATGGAGGAGAGGAGATGGGGTGGGGAGGATGGGTGGGGAAAGGTGGTGGGGTATAGTGCACCTTAGTAGTAGCGCGGGTGGCAAAGCACGCTACTGCTAAGGATGTAGCAGCAGCGCGCTTTCCGAACATGCACTACTGCTAAACGGGCCAACCGTGTGGACAATTTAAAAAATAGCAGCAGCGACGTGACTAAAAAGCACGCTACCACTACTTCATTAGCAGTAGCGCGCATCGTGACACCGCGCTGGTGTTAAACTTAGGTTGGTGGGTACTGTCGATGGATTTTTGTAGCAGCGCGGTTTCAACAACACGCGCTACTGCTAAATTTACGTCAGTAGCATGGTTTCCTTATCCTCGCTACTACTAATTAGCAGTAGCGCCTCTTTCTGTGCCGCGCTGCTGCTAAGATTCTGTGTATAAGGTTTTCCCTAGTAGTGCTGGGTTGGTCCCATTTTTGTTCACTCTAGCCACCTACTCCTATGTGTGGATAGAAAATCTAGTCCTGGTCATACCACTATGTACATCGTTTCCCCTATATTTCCCTTTTCGACCAAGAGACCGTTGGACGACTAGTCTATACTACTTTCACCCCCTTTTCTCCCCCCCTTTATTTCTTGTTTGAACCAAGTACAAGATTCGACTCCATGATGTAGCTTTACCTGTAACAATAGAAAAAAAATAGGTGACGTTGGACCCTCTGATTGAGAGGGTTGAGAGGTAGAAAATGATGCACATGCAGCGACATAGCGAACTGGGAAGTAGAGCTAGGGCGGTTTCGAAGGAAGATATACCTGAAGGTCGTCAGGATGTGGAATGGGTGGGCGGCGGGAGGCCGGATCCGTCCACACTAGGGCAACAACGAAGGGATCGAAGGACCTCCCGCGTCGGCACTCGGCCAGAGATAACGGTGCGGCCGACAGTGGGTCTCCTCCCTCGCAATCGACGACGTCCTAAACGCTGCCCCTCCCCCCTTCACCGGCGGAGGGGGATACGTCTAGATCTGTAACTAGCGGTGAGGATAGAAAGACAGTGTTACCACCGCTATCTTGTTTAGATCTGGAGAGGATGACAGTGAGAATAGAGCAACCCTAGCAAGGAAGCGCGGAGGCTCCGGCCTATATATATATATATATATATATATATATAATATATATATATATATATACGTGTCAGGTCGCCGTTTTTATCGTTCAAGTCTGGTACAAGACCCTCCATTAAATGAACAACCACCGCCTCGTAAAATTTGTGAACAAGCCCACAGCTAAAATTATCAGAAACGTGGGCTGCCCCAACATGCATTATTATTTTTATTTTCTATGTGGGACTATCCTCAAAACAAAATGTGAGAGTACAATATTTATTGGGCCCCTTTGTAATTGGTGCTAAATTTCGACCAAAGATTTAACTGACAAAATGTTAGTGCATGTTAAAAAAATATCATTTGATTCGTATTTGAACATAGTGGACACTCGTGTGGTAGTTTCATGAGTAGTCTAGGATAGCGCGTATCTTGCCTCTAAGCTTAAAATCAATGGGGTCGGCTCCATGCTATGAGGCCATCTCGAAGCATTTTTTGATTAAAATAATCATCTGGCCCTACCTATCATCCTGGTGATTGTAATTTGCATGCTGATCTGGTCAAGATAGGAATATGTTTTAATTTGTGGTGGGGTAAATTTTAGAGGTTGTAGCAAATATATTGTACACTACGGGTCTTTTAGCCAAGTTTAGAGGCAAGCATGTAGGGCCAGTGCTATGATGTGTCACGTCAACTCGTACAACGAGGAGAAGCTTGATTTTACTACTACACGCCTTCTCCCTCGCCCATGCACATGGTGGCTCACAGACGAGGACATGCTTTTGCTTATACTACAACAAGTTATCCCTCCCGCACGCGGTGGACGGACATGCAGGAGTGGATTCGGTACTGTAGAAGTAGTAGTAGTAACATCATTGTTCGTCTTCTCGAAGAGGCGAAGAGCCAAGCGCAACCCGAATGTGGTAGTTGGGAACGCTCGCATGTCAGTCCTTGTGTATAGGGGTGGGGCGTGGTGCGAAGCCTTGGAGCACCCATATAGCCAGGCTCTTACATGACACAAAATTGCTATGTGAGCCCACTATTGTAGTACTACTTGCTAGTATAGGCCTATAAATCGGAAAGGAGTACATTATTTGCCTTTCTAGAGATTTCAACAAGTGACTAGACTACACCCTAAATGAGTACATATCGAGCAAAATGAGTGAATCTACACCATAAATAAATATGCACTACAAGAAAGCTGTTAATCCGTGACGGATTCCTGGTGACGTTCCGTAAATCCGTCATGGAAACCGTCACCGACCAGCAAGATGTGTCTGGGCCCAAAAAGGGTAGCCCCTTAATGACGGATGTGGATGTACCGTCACGAAAACCGTCATTGATCGACCAACCGGGCCTAGCCGGGCCTAGCTTCCGCCCCCCCCCCCCCCCCCCCCCCCCCCCGCTTCATACACCCTCTGTAACAACACGAATTGCTCCTGCTAATGTGGCATAGTCATATGAGTTACATTGTAATTTGAATTTGCAAAACTTCAAAAAAATATAAGGATCCTAGTCAAATTAGATGGAACCAAACTAAATGATGAAATATACTTATGCAGCATACTGACACTTGGGGCCAACATGAATCAAGCCTAGTATGATTCACCGGGCTAAGGGCAAAGACACCAAACTACGAAATGGGTTGAAGGAAAGCGCGCGAAGGAGAAAACATTCAAGCCATCTACGCGGCAAAGTCCAAAACAGAAGTGCGCGTGGGGTAAAACATTCAAGTTGTCGACGCGCGGAGTTAAATCTTTTCGACCCATTTAACTCCACAGCCCACGATCCTATTGGCCACAGCCTCGCGCGTCTCCCCCGACCGCGAAAACCCTATCCACCTCCACCCAGAGTCGCTGACTCCTCTCCCTCTCACCTCCTGATTCAGGTCCATGTCCAGCCTCCCTCCATGCGCGGCTGCCGATCTCCAGCGCCGCCGCGCCAACCATCTCCCGCTCCACCTCTGTCTCCCACCCTCTCTCGCTCTGTCACCACCCCCACCCTCTCCGGCTCCCCCTGTGTAGCCTCCTCCGTTCCGCGATGGGGCGGCCATAGCGGCGCTCCTAGATCTATGTCAAGGGCAGCCCCCTGCTCGTCGTCATGGGCGCGGTGGTCATGAGGAAAGTGGTTGAGGACGGCGAGATGGAAGTTGTAGCCTACCCGCTGCCCAGGACAAGGACGGCTACCCTGACGCTCCCCCTTCTTCACAATCTCGCGCTGGGAGAGGAGGGGGTGGCCACTGTTTTCTTCTGCACTCCTCGGCCTTATCCACATCGCCACAGGTGACCTCGCCAGACCACTCGCTGTGAAGGTGATAACCCCTTTCACTCTCCATTAATTGAAAAATTATCCATTTAGGATGTCAGGATAGTGCTTTGAAGTGAAATAACTTTTGTGGCTGGGAATAATTGTTTTGGAAAGATAGCAAGATGATGTATTATGTTTCATATTTTCCATAAATGTTGATGCGACTGATATTTTGTAATGTAGAGATTTATATTTACATACTTTCTTCATCAACATGTACGTCTAATAAATATACGCGGGGTGCTTACATAGTTTCTGAGGTCGTGCTGTGTTTATGTGTGTCAATTTAGTTTACAGATACATCATTGAGATGGATAAAAGTATGATGTAGAGTATATATGAAACTGAAAAGATGGGATGCTTAAATCTGGAATAAATTGTGGAGGGAATCCTATGCAGGAGAAACTATAGTGGATGCTTCTACTAAATCAGAAGTTTATTTGTTTTCTCCATGGAATAGTTTGACTAAAGTTCTAATTATTATTTTGTAGGTGGAGGAGATAGCTGAAGTCGAGG
Organism: Triticum aestivum; assembly: GCF_018294505.1. Classification (NCBI taxonomy): domain Eukaryota; kingdom Viridiplantae; phylum Streptophyta; class Magnoliopsida; order Poales; family Poaceae; genus Triticum; species Triticum aestivum. The sequence continues at coordinate 176,671,367 of NC_057809.1, forward strand.
GTGTTGTTGATGACATAAAAGGTGTTTATAAAATAGAGCCTTGTGAAGAACAAAGGATACAATACCGAAAGGTCAATCGAAACTAATTCTGTAGTACAAAATAATTAGCTAGCACTAACAACTATGCACCCTTCTTTGTCCTGATGTTCCTATCCTTGAAGGATGTTGCCTCACACATGACAGTAGTTGCACGGCCTATGAACGATGTTCCCTCCCAACAACGCCTTTGTGTGCATCCTCGCTGTTGGCGCTGTCATGGCAGAATCATGCAAGCATCGGCCATGGAGGTGTCATGTGTATAGCAGTGTTGATCCTTAAATATCTTTGTTGTGCTTTTTGTATCGTCTTAGTGTGTGTGCGCTTGTTTCCATTTTTTACTTAATTTATTGCTTGCTGCAACACCTAGTTCCTCCTAGTTTGATAGAGTTGTTTGTTTTGTTCACGGTGGATGCATGCTATGTAAAATCTCAAATGGTGTTTTTATAGTTACATGTCTATTTTGACAAAATGCTGATTACTGACATTTACTCTGCATACCAATTACTTTCTACCATTCCTGATTATTCTCTACTGCTCTGTACATTTTTATATGAGAAAACACCACCCACTCTGTACTCTACCAATCAGTTTTCTGGGTTGCTTGGAAGAAAAGAACCATTACTTGAAAACTAGCTATGACATAGACTAGATCATTTAAGCTTGGTTGATAGATAAAATTCGGTTCATGTGCTGGGACAAGTGTACATTTTTTGTTCAGTGAAGAGTGTGTTTGTGTTGTCGGTGGCGACCTCCTCTGCCGCACGCCGGCGGTGGCCGACTTGCACTGTGACCCTGGCCATTGAGATGAACCTGATCCTGGTCCATGGTTAGTTAGGGTATTGGTGCTGTTTGGGCTCGATTAGCTCGATTTGATGTTGTTTTAGGCTTGAGAAAAGTTGTTCTCTTGTTGAAATGAGAGGGATAAGGTAGGTACTACAGCTGTTGGCAATCGTGTACATGCAATGGTAGGCAACCAGAGAATGTGTTGCATTTGTATGTCCTCATGTTTAAAATTTGTGTCTGGAAGTTATTACTGGATCTACTATCCCAATAATTTTTTATTTCCTAAATCTCATGGTAAATCTGGAAGTTGCATTGCATATATGTGTATTGCACCATACTAGTAAACTTCTAAAAGCAAGTGGAGCTCAACCTTTATAATGCACTCTGCATTCTGCAGATTATGCCATACTTATTTGCATGTCATGCTATATGAACAAGCACTGTGGTTGTGATTGTTATGCTGGGAACGATGTTCCTCATGGTCCCAATAATGTTGTTAGTATGGAAGAGGCACAGGATCCTTGTTGTCACATTCCTTGAGCTCTCGTTGATGGAGGATAAATGGAAATAAGTGATCATCTAGTGGAGACAGAGTAAGTTACAACCTCTTTGCTCTTCCTGTTCGTAATAAGAAGGAATCCTTACTCTAGTGTCACATTTACTTGTAGCTTTTAAATTGTTGATACACAATATATATGATGCTTCCATGCTTTTCTAGTTTTTTGCGATATTGTTTTTCTCTATATTGCACCCAGAACTGAATGTTTGATTGTATCAGGCAGGTAACATTGTGAGTAGGCCTTCTGGCCTGTTTACTTTTTGATTGGATCAGGCGTTCATGTAAACATGATAGCTCCAACTCTTGTTTCAAGAATGAGTAGTTCGCCGAAACTACATGTTAGTAAATAGGGGTTACTTCTCAAATCTGAGAAATTTAAAACCAATCCTCATTGCTGACTGGCGGTGTAAATACAGTAATAGTATATGAAGATGAACTTGGCAAAAACTCAGCTTTTACCTTCGGAATATAGGTATAGAATTTCCAGGTCTAATCTGAAATGTCAATTAGGAAATGCTGAGCATTATCTTTGACCTTTCAAACCAACAACCTACTATATGGACAAACACAAATCATACTACTGTCCTTTCTTTAGAAATGTTGAGCATTATTTTGTTAGTGGGTTTATATGGCCTCAACTTCTGCTGCTATAGTACTTGAGTTTTGTGATGTGTTTGTTAGTCATTTGACTTTCATTCGGCACACTTCTCTCTGGTGACCGCTTCCTCTCTGAATCTTTAACCCTAAATTTTCTCTAAATTTCTTCTGTATCTTGTACACTGCAGGATAACAAGTACAGACAAACTGCAGGGTACCAAGTAGAGACAAACTGCTACACTGTGGTATGTGGCCTTCTATCAAGATCTGATTCAGTTTAGATTCCCCCCTAGGTCTTGGAGACATGATTTCTGTTATTATATTAATGTGTCAACATGTTCTATTTAGAGTTTTCTCCCTAGGCATTTCTTTTTCTATCCTTGTACATTGTGGCAGTCCTACACTAAGAATACAGAGGTTTAAACCTGTTTATTTGTGTGCTATGCACATGTATTAGTCAGTCAATTTATTGTTGTTTTATACTAGATACTTTGTAATTCTCATCTGTAGGCATTTCTCCTACTATATATTCATATATACAAATGTCTAATGTTGTTGTGAGTATGGTAGGTATGTTGCTGTCCATCAGAATCCGCCATGCCATATAGTTGCCATCAGGAGCTTTGACGACAAGAACACGAGTGACAACCTTGGTAGTTATATGTTTTGTCGATGTAAATTGGATTGTACCAGTTCCTAATCCTATGGATGGTTGCAAATTGAGTGATTTTGTCAACATATGGTGTATATTATCATTTCATGGAGGATATTATAAACTGCTAGGTTCTACATACCTATAGATGGTTGCATATTGAGTGATTTGTGTAACATATGGTACTTTGGAAATATTGTCCTCGTCCAAAATTGGCATTATGATTTACGGAACACATTATGCTAAAGGCGTATTTGATCAAAATTGGGCTGAATGAAATGGATGTGACCAAATTTAAATTGATCCTAGATCCATGACGGTTTCTGTGAGGAAAAATAGTGTCCACGTAGGTAGCCACGTGGCATTGGTCCATGACGAACTATTCCGTCACGACCTAGTTTGGGCTTGGGCGGGCCGGAGGCAATTCCATGACGGCCAAGAACCGTCATGGGAGCTATGATGTCAAATTATGACGCGAAATACATGATTGATCTCAAGTCTGTCAAGGATGGACACGCATGACAGTTTTTACGCGAAATACATGATTGATCTCAAGTCTGTCAAGGATGGACACGCATGACAGTTTTTGGCTGATCTGTGATGGCTAAGGACTGTCATGTATTAACATATTTCTTGTAGTCATGTAATTCTCTCGTTTTCCTCTTCGCCTTGGTCGTGGTGCACAATATTGAGTACGTATATGACTAGCCGTTGTATCTACATGCGGGACATCAAAGCATCTGGGCCAGCGTGCCATCCACGAAATCACAGCGAGGTGCCACATTTGAGACTCACCGGTCACCCCCGGTGTGGCCATCATGACCCGTCATATCAAAAAACCCACACCTTTACCAGCAGTGGTAAAGTGCCCTGGAAGTGGCCTCGAAGTTGGACTGGACGAAGCAACCATCATTTCACTGGAACACTCGTTGAAGCCCTTCCTCCCATTCTTTAAGAACTAGCAAGATGCCCGTGCAGTGCACGGAACATCAAGATCTTGTGGGAGAAAAGGATGAATGAGGGAAGGCCTTATCTACAAATGTGGAGAGGAGTGCGGGTAAATTGTCATAGTTTCCTTCTTATCCGTTGGATATAGATCGGACGGCCTATATTGCAGGATGGTAGGCACACCATCATCACCAACTCTGTTTTTTATAAGTGTAGAGAGTAGAGAAAACCTCACTCTAGGCTACTCACTTCTGCCATTTTTCTTCTGTACCGACAAAGGAAAGGTGGGTGAATCAGTGATGCTACTATATTCTCATTCCAAGAATCTTCTTTTTTGCGAAGCACCGTCTGATTCTCACAGCCTATTCTTTTCCCGTTTTCCTTGTGATCGTGGTTTCCTTTCGATTGCTTTTTGTTTGTCAGTTCATTGATGGATCCTGGAGCACAAGGCAAGGAGTTGCTGGCGGACAACCCACTAGAGACAACGATCTCTAGGAAGCAAGTACCGACCAACAAGTTGACCATGTTGGCGGGCCAACCCATGGAGACAAAGAACTCCAAGAAACAAGCATTGGCCAAAGAGTTGACGATGTTTGTGCATGAACTACTCAAAGAAAGCTGGAAGAAAGCAAGGGCCCCACCGTGCCTAACCCAGAAACTCCAATGGCCTCCTATGCGAGGTTGAAGGCCGAATTTGAGGAGATAGTCGCTGTTGAGAAGCAGTATTCCCCTGGCAAGGTGATGGCCCCCATCGAGGATGAGGAGATGGCCCTCGGAGGGATGGGATCCCCCGGTGAGCTGGACAAGGTAAAAAATAATGGCTTACCATAGTTGTGGTTTTTCACTATTTGCAATGTGCTTGCTAATATGTTAGGGTTGTGCAGGTGCTGGTGGACATCCTTGATGTTTCCGACATCACGACCCGTCATGTGGACAACGCCCTAGAGATCATTTTCGATGTCGAGGTCCATCCTGTGGACATCGCCCCGGAGATCGATTTCGATGCTGCTATCCATCTTGTGGACATCGCCCCAGAGATCGATTCCAATATCACGGTCCATCCTGTGGACATTGCCCCAGAGATCGATTCCCATGCCGCTGTCCATGCTGTGGTCATTGCCCGAGAGATCGATGACAAGAAATAGTTGGTCGCGCTAATCCTTCAGGGTAGTTTGCATTGTGTTTAATTACTAGAACGATGCGTGTTATCAAACCATCTTAGGGCTAGTGCACTATCTTGTGTGCGCAGTACTTCCTACTTTTGTTTGATAGTGAATCATGCAAACCCTCTCCGAGTTATGGAAACAGATGTATCCTCACCAGCTTTCGAGGTAATATATGGCATGCTTAGATGTAAGTTTGAACTGTTTATCATATCAGCAGGGCCTGTTTGATGATTCTTGATGTTAGTAGGCTAGCTACTATGCGAGCTATAGTACTTGCAAAACACTCACCAAAGAGAAACGTTGGGGTTGATGAGCTCGTGGTACGCTTATAGGTATGATCCGTCGTCGATCGGCCAATAGCCCAAGCTCCTAAAATTGTAGGCTTAGCGATGGATCAGAAAATAGTCGACACAGATACATTTCATGCCTCATTTGGTTCATAGGATAGGAAAATCATAGCAAAAGTACAAAGAAGTGTTATAGTGGGTTTGGCCTAGTGGGTTTCAGTGATATGACGTCGTATAGTGTCATCCAATCTTCGCGTGTGGTAGCAGTATTGCGGCTACAGTAAGTTTTCTTGAAGAAGCGGAATTCAACGAAGTTATGTTGGTTCCTTCATCCGACCAACTTATAGTGGGAAAGGTTGGGCCTGTGCTACAACCGGGGTGGACCAGGATAATTTTGTGCATGGCAGGCGGACCAGCAATGAGTATTCATTGTTTATTTTTGATGAAAGCTATTGTCTCCACTGTTACGACGGAGGAGTGTGAAACACGGCAGCCCAGTGAACTTGGCATGTGCACCACTCCCTCCTTCCTCATGTAATACTACCATAGTGTTGACTATAAGGTTGGATACAAGGTTACAACTTTTTCTCAGTTTCTCTCTATCTATTTCCTCTCAAATGTTTTTTACCTTTCTTTTTTTAGACACAATTGTTTTTATGCCTCTTTTTTTAGAATTAGTTTTTTTATACCTATGAGCACGTGTAGAGAAGGGCTCTTGCAGAGCCCACTCCTTGACTTTGTCAATGCCTCGCTCTCCTCCACATAAGCGGGCTTATGGCCCAGTATTTTACTAGTAATACATGCTATGAATGCCGGCAGCTGGCGTCTGAGAGCGAAGCGCGAGCGGGAGGGGGGAGTGGTTCTTTGGTGGGGCAGGGCGGTGAGAAGCGGGCTTGGAAGCGGTCCGGTCTCCCGCATGGCCCACCTCACATTATCACCATATATTTCTTGGGGTCCATGCGCGGCAGTCGGGCGATCTCTTCTCCCTCCACCGTCTCTCTCTTCTCAGCCGACGCCCACTGAGCGATTAGAGTTCGTCTATCAACGGTTTATTCAATTGCAGTCCCACATGTCAGTGAAAATGCAAGACAACGCGTGTCCCCTCTGGTGAGCAGCATGCGAGCTGGACTGTCAGGGGTGCAACGCGAACGCGGCGCGTACGAGTCATAAGTGTGCCACCTTTTCCTTTTGAACTTGCAAAGCGTAACATTTTCGTGCGATAGATCGATAGAAATCCAGAACAAAATGACGAGGGAGGGGCTTTCCCGTGCGTTAGGTGGGCTAGTTTGAGTGATATGACGTGCTACAGTGCCATCCACTTGCCCAATTTTTATGTAAGAAAGAGTCTACACTCTTACGTGGGAGGAGTGTGAAACATGGCGGGTCTGATTTTGATTAAGGGATAACTGTTCCTGCAAAATAATGGAGCATTGTTAGTGATTATAGCATGATAGTTAGGGCATCTCCAGCGCTGGCACAAAAATTTACACCAGCATCTGTCCGAGGACACTTATGCCAGAGGACGGCATACAATGCTACCCGCATACCTTTCGACAACTATATGAACTAACCGAACAAAATTCATGCAAACAAAGCAAATTTCAAATTAACCGGATGAAATTCATTACATTTTGAAAACATTTCCTATAAACTGGATGAAATTCATTACATATTTCTCAAAAACCATACTAAAACCTACTGTAAACCTAATCTAAATGATCGTCGGCGCCCGACCACCATGTCCGTCCATAAACCCCGAGAAAGCCGGCCATTGCCTTTGCCTCCTCCTCATCCGCCTCAATAACCTCCTCCTCCAGAGCACAAGGTTCTGAAGATTTACGCCTCCACGTCGTCGTCAAGCGGCTAATCGTCCGCCAATCTTTATCCCACCAAGCTTGGCATCGACTGAGTGGAGGAGCGGTGGCCTAGCTGCGACTAGAACGGCGGTGACCTACCGTGTACTGCTCATCCTCGCTGCCGACTGCGCCCGCGCACAAGCGCTGGCTTCATGGTCGTGGCGGTGGAGGGTGGCCAGGGGGGAGCCGGCGATCTCCTTCGTCTGATCCAGCGATAGTACATCCAAGAGAGCTTTGGAGAGCGCCCGGAGTGGAGCCGCCGATGTCCTTCAGCTGCTCCTGTCACAGTATGTCCAAGAGAGCTTTGAAGCGCTAGGAGGCCATGCTTGGAGTTGTGCCGACAGAAGGAAGGGACCGGAGGAGAATGAGTGTGGGTCTTTGGCTATGACTGGGAGTTGGGCCCAAGTTAATATAGCGGGTGAATGGCAATGAGCCACGGCAGATGGATGGACGGCTAGCACCGGATTAGGTTCGGTGGTAGCCGCATGTCATTAATGTGGGCGGCGGACGGAAGGATGGCCGTGCTGTCGTTAACGCGGAGTAGTCACTTGCACCGGGATGCTGCACGGGTGGCGCTCTCTCGGCCGTTGCGCTGTTGCAATGCCGACGCCAGTGAGAGTCGCATGAGGCGTGAATGCGGACGCTGCTTCAGTGACTTAACTACAGGTGCGTTGGGTCAGTGACATGTGGGCCCAACGGGCATCTGGCCCGCATGTCAGATTAACAACTGCACCAACAGTTAAGTCTGGTGAATGCGGCATTGACGCTCTGGAGAGACGGTGACCATTTCAGGTGGGAAGCACGCGCTAGCGATGGAAGGGGTTTCGTTAGGACAGGGTGGTGAGACACTGGCGTGGTGGTAAAATGTGAACTCCTCGATCATGAGCCTTTGAAGCGTATGCGGCACGTATTGACAACCAGACGTCCATGCAACCGCTCTTGTAGCCAGCTAGTCTTCGACGACCACCATTAGACACCACACAACCATGCATAACTTACTAATAATGGACGAATCGATAAGACACACACTCGTGTGCAGAGGCACTATGATCGGTCGCTCACGATAGATATATAGGTACCATAGTACCCTCTCTAGCTAGGCTGCTTTATAGATTGTCATTGTGATGGATGATATACATGAGCAAGGCGCCGAGTCATGATTTTTACCATTGGTGTTGAGCCAGGTGAATACATGCTCGATGTTCGCTGAGGCCTCCAACAAACGTCTAAACAGTAATGTCAGGCACCGCCGGGGCGCGCAGGTGACTGGCTCGCCGTTTGCATTGCGCCATGAGCAGGAATTTGATTGAGAGGGCGACGTGCATGCATTAGCATGGTTTGACAGCGTGAGCATGAGTGTCTACACGCGTACATGCTACTTGCCTCTATGGACGGTGTGTGCTAATCTGTACATCACGTATAATATAAAAATCGGTTTGTGCATTTAAGCAAAGTATTTCATTTTCATTTGGCTCACGACTGCGCGCTGCAGCGACGAGTCCGTGGTTTGATTCCTCACATACGCATAATTTTGGTTTCTCAAGTGACAGTTAGGCCCGCATAGGTAGAATGATTAAGAACACAAGCTGATGAGGCGCATGCGGACTGTTAGACTAGTCAACCAGACAAATACATAGCTATACACTGAGCCAGTGACCATATAATCACCATATCTCGTATACAATGATCAAAGTGAGCTATCAAGACCCCATTCTCTATGGGTTCTTTTCTCTCCTCTCTCTTTGGACCCCATTCTCTATGGGTTCTGATGGTGGTGCAACTCTGGATCTGGATTTTTCTCGTGGTGTGGCTTTTGCCGATGAGGTTTTTAGATCTTCTGGTCTTTCGATCCATCCTTTGGAGGGATCTCGTCCTTTTGTCCTGGTGGTTTCTTTCAGTCGGCATGATTTCCAGCTTGATGAAGATTCTGTGGCTGCGACACCAGAGGTAGCTTTAGGGGGTTCAGCAATTGATCTCATGGTGACATATATCAAGGATAAGGTTTTCTCGTTTGTGGTATCTTGCAAGGAGATTGGTTTTCATATTGTTGATTCACACTCTTACGCTTGTCCTCAGTTCAAATGTTATTTTCATCTCTGGGGCAATGGTGGGCCAAATTGGTGGCGTGAGTTTTTGATCTGGAAAAAGGAGTGTGATGCAGAGTGGATCCTTGTTAGTCCTTCTAAGCGGCATGCTACTCTTGGTATGTTGGCTATGCATAAGCCCCCTGTCAAGTCTGCAATCAGATCTGCTAATCCTACTCATAAAAGGCTTTCTTTCGCCACGTTCCAGAATTATGATGTGTGCAAGGGATATCGTTATCCGGCTACTCAGAATTGTCTTGAGTTAGCTTCTTTGTATGGTTATGATCTTCCCCCCAAGGAACGTGTTTTCATTCACCCCGCGCCGCCGGTGGAGCTTCAGTGGACGGTTGCCTCGCCGTCGATCACCTTTGGCACGGTCGTTTCTACTCAATCGCTTTCCCCGGAACCCTCAGCTCCATCTCCGGTGCGTTCTTTGGGCGGGGTTGCTATTGTTTCAAATGCTGCCATGATGGGCTCCTCTGCCATGTTGGGCTCGTCGGACTCGGTTGTCACTGGTCCTTCGCCCACCTGTCTACCTAGGCCAAGTTTTTCTCCGTTGAGCGGCAGCCCAACTACTGTGGAGCCCAGTTCTCTTACTTCTCCAGTTGGGCCTGTTAGCCCCACAACGTTGGTGATCACTTCCACGCAAGAGGCTCAGGATGCTTTCGAGACCATGGTCAATGACATGGTGGACCAAGTGCTTACGTGTTCTCGTTGCTCCTTGGGGGGCCACCTGTCTGTCACCTGTCCCTCCACCGTTGGATGTTTGGCCTGTGGGGATCCTGCTCATTCACGAAAAGACTGCGAGTATATTGTGATTGAAAAAGGTTTATGTTGGAAACGGAAGCGTCCCGCTATCCCGGATAGACCGGTCTCTCCTTCTTGCATCGGGAAGCACGCGCTGCCGCCACCCCTGCAGGCCTTCCCTATCACATCACCATTAACCAGCCCGCCGTCTTGCGCTCCCCACACCCCAACTAGTCCGCCTCCTCTGACACCCCCGCTTCCTTCCTTGCCACTGCCCATGGCTAACTTCGCCCTGGATCCGCAGCGATATGTGCCGGTGGGCCATCACATCATTGACGGAGGTGTTCATCGGCTTCCCCGTACTTTCGTCTCGCCTCCAACGCCCATTGTTCGATCGCATGAGAGCTTCATGATCGCTGAGGTTATGCCGGCTCCACCTTTGCATCAGATGGGTCAGGTACGTGAGCAGGTGGTTGAGCTTATCAACCACATGGGTTTTCATGTCCGTTCTGCCTAACCTTGGACTTCTGGAGTGGGTCTGATTGAGGTCAGAGATGCTGGTGAGCGTTTTGCATTGATTCAACCACCTCCTCAAGATCTTGGTCAGGATAGATTTGTTCGCTTTATGAAGCATGACCATGGTGAGGGTTTTCGTGGGGTTCAAGGTTTCCGTGAAGGTTGTTTGATGTTCTTAGGTATCCCCCTGGATCTACATAATACTAAGAACCTGAGGGCTGCTATTAATACTTTTGGAAAATTCCACCATTGGATTAGTGATGATCCGTATCTTGTCAGATCTATTGTGTTTGCCTCCTTCCCTGAGGATATCCTGGTTCCTAGGGACATGGTTTTTTCTGACTATGCTACCTGGGGTGGTGCTAAAGTTTCTTGGACAGCGCCGTGTTATATTCTAGGAGCCAATTTTGCTGAGCAAATGCCGCAAGATGAAGATCCCATGCCGATTGACGGCAATCCTCACCCCCTGCCCGGCCACTTAATCCATGAAGATAATCTCTTTGCTCTTCTGCCTTACCCTGCTCTTGGGCGGAATGACGTGTCGCCTCCCCCGCCTCCCATGGATGACAATTAGGGTGGTGGCTGGGGTTGGCACGCCAATGAGCAGGATGCCCAGGGTGATCCAGTGCAAGTTGAGCCCGTCCCTGATCAGGGGTCTATGGTCATTAACCAGAAGGATTTCTCGGGCTCTGTTAGCCAGTCGGACAGTCAAGTTCTGGCTGATCCTCCTTTACATGATGTGGCGATTGTGCAAGATCCTCCAGCTGTGATTGTTGAGGCAAATCAGTTGCCTCTTGTTGATGTTAGAAATGTTGCTTTGGATGCCCAGCTTGATGTTGCACCAGTGGAGCCAGGTTTTGTTGATGATGATGTTCAGATTGGTATTCAGCCTGCTGTGGAAGTGGATGAAAATGTCCTTCAGATAGATGTGCAACCTGTTGATCCTGATGCATTGGCTATAGTGCCATACCAGCCACCTGTGTTGCCACAACAAGATCTTGCTGTTGGACGAGTGCATGTAGTTTATGGCCCACCTCTGCCTCCTGAGATGGCCTGGAGATGTACTTTCAATACTCTTTTGGGGCGCTGCTCTACTCTTCAGGTCCGAAAGCCAGTTCTTCAGTATTCTTTTGGGCCGCTGGTCCTTTCCAAGAGATCATGGTATCTGGCTGTTGAGCAGGTTCATTGGGTTTCTGATATTATCACTGGTGATTCGGCCAGCATGGTTGCCCCTTTGTCTGCTCTCCCACCTCCCAGGGGACTTGCTCGTGCTCTATTTCCAGACAGCCTGATGGAGTTGGCACATGACCCAGGCCTGCAGTTTGCGCCTGTTTCTGACCAGCAATTTTCTTTCTCTGCTCCTTCTCTGAAGACGAAGAAAGCATCCAAGCGTGATCGTACTCCAGTTATGGATTCTGAATTGCGCCGTTGCACCCGTAGCTCTGCAAGAAGGGATGGCTTCAAGCCAGTGCTTCAAGCCTTGCCTATGTCTGAACCTAAGAAGAAGAAGCCCCGTTCCAAGCCTCTGGCGGATGATGATCCTGCCGTTGCGCACCCTCGGTGCCACCGCCAACACCTCTTCGTCATATTCAGCAAATTGGTGCGGACCTAGGTATCTCTGCTAAAAAGCTCACTATGGATGCGCTTATGGCGGATCCTTCTTCTGCCAAAGACAATTCCTCCCATGATTAGTTCGGGTTGTGCAAGCTGGGTGTGGTCGACCCATAACCGGACTAGTTATCATAGGTTTTATCTAAATACTTTGTCTCTGGGACTTGTATGCATTCGCTGTCTCTATAAACTACTTTTTTTGGCTTTGCTACAAGTCTGAAATGCTTTATGTGTGGCCTGCTATGTGGGCATGCTGTTAAACTTGTAAACGCTATGTTCCATGGATATTCGGTCTACTAGAAGTTGGCGTGTTATGTGTTGGAATGTTCGAGGCTTAAATTCTGATGACCGTCAGCATGCTGTTCGTAACAAGGTGGATGAAAGTCAGGCATCTGTTATCTGTCTGCAGGAAACAAAAATGGAGTGTATTAACTCTAGAACTGTCAGAAAATTTTTCCCTCGTCGTTTTGATTCGTTTGCTTATAGCCCTTCTGTTGGGGCTTCGGGGCGCATTGTCATGTTGTGGAACTCCTCTGTCCTTACAGGGAGATTAATTGAGGTCAAGCAGTTTGGCGTTGTTGTGCATTTTACTTCCAAACATAACAATGAGTAATGGACATTGGTTAATGTTTATGGGCCATGTCGTGGCCAGGCTAGGGATGATTTTGTGGACTGGCTTTACAACCTTTCCATCTCTGACTCTGAAAATTGGCTTGTTTTGGGAGATTTTAATTTTATTCGATCAACTGAGAACAGAAATCTTCCTGGTGGCGATGCTAATGATATCTTCATTTTTAATGAGATTATTGGGCACCTTGGCTTGCTTGAGTTACCTATTAAGGGAAGATCTTTCACTTGGTCGAATATGCAGGATAATCCTCTTCTAGAGCAGCTAGATTGGTTTCTCACTTCCTCAAAGTGGATAACTTGCTACCCCTCCACCCAGGTGTTGCCCCTTGCCAGGACTGCTTCAGATCATGTGCCTTGTGTGGTGGCCATCAACACTTCTATCCCTAAGTGTAATATTTTTCGTTTTGAAAATTACTGCGCGGAGCTGCAGGGTTTTATGGACTGTGTGTCTGCTTCATGGTCCTCTGCTTCCAGCAAAACCAACATCTCGGCCAAGATTGCTGACAAATTTAAATCCTTGAGGAGGGATCTCAAGAGTTGGCACATGAATGTCTCCAAGATGAAAATATTAATTGCCAAATGTAATAGGGTGGTTCTCATTTTGGATTGCTTGGAGGAATTGAGGCCACTTTATAGGCATGAGTTCAACTTCTGTAATCTGGTTAAGCTGCATTTGGAGCATCTTCTGCATCTTCAATTTATGTATTGGAAGAAGAGGTGCACTATAAGATCTATTAAAGTGGGTGAGGAGAACAATAAATTCTTTCATGCTATGGCTTCTGAAAGATATAGGCATAACTCCATTGCTTCTCTGCGGTTGGATGATGGAACAGTTGTTTCTGATCATGAACAAATGGTTGCTGCTCTCTGGCAAAATTTCAAAAACAGGATGGGTACTAGTCATGGTATTGAAATGTCTTTTGATCTTTCCTCAATCCTACACAAAGTTGAGGGCCTTGATTCCCTCACTAAGATGTTCTCCAAAGAGGAGATGGATAATACTGTTAAGTGCATGCCCATTGATAAGTCTCCTGGGCCAGATGGCTTTAATGGACTCTATTTTAAAAAGTGTTGGCCCATAATCAGTAAGGATTTCTATGAGTTGGCTTCTGCTTTTCATGAGGGGGCTGTGAATCTGGAGAACATCAACTATTCTTATATAACCCTGGTTCCGAAGAAGAGATCTCCTGAGTCTGTTAATGATTTTAGGCCTATATCTCTGTCTAGTATGGGGGTTAAATTTCTCTCAAAGATGGCTGCTAACAGACTGCAGTTAGATATCATAAGATGTTTGCATAAAAACCAATATGGTTTTATCAAATCCAGAACCATTCAGGACTGTGTTGCTTGGACCTTGGAGTATTTGCACCAATGCCACCAGTCAAAGAGGCCTATTGTCATTCTCAAGCTGGATTTTGAGAAAGCTTTTGATTCTATTGAACATGAGGCCATTTTCCAAATTTTGAAGCTCAAGGGTTTTAATGATAAGTGGATTTCCTGGGTTAAACAGTTTTTGGCTTCTGGAACATCTTCTGTTTTTCTTAGTGGAGTACCTCGGAAACAATTTGCCTGCAAAAAGGGGGTTAGGAAGGGTGACCCTCTTTCTCCACTTCTATTTGCCATTGCTGCAGATCTGTTGCAATCCGTAGTCAATTATATGCATCATAAAGGTCTATTACAGCTTCCTATCCCCTGCCATGATAAGGAATACCCAATTATCCAGTATGCTGATGACACCCTCATTATTATGCCCGCTGAGGAATCTCAATTGCTCTCCTTGAAGAAGATGGTGCCCCTTTTCTCTAAGTCCACTGGATTGCATGTTAACTATCATAAGTCATCTATACTTCCTATTAATGTGGATTCAGTGGAGATTGCTAGACTTGCTGCTGTATTTTGTTGTTTGGTTGGCACCCTTCCTTTTACTTATCTTGGGCTTCCTGTGGGTATTACCAAACCCAAGATCTTGGTCTTAATGCCTCTGGTTGATAGTATGGAAATGAAGCTTTCTGTTAGCTCTTCTTTCCTTGCTCATGGAGGAAGACTGCAGTACCTGATCTCTGCCCTCTCTTCTGTGCCAATTTTTTCCTCTATAGTCTGGACTTGCCTCCTGGTATTTTAAAGCACATAGAGAGAATTCAGAGGCAGTGTCTTTGGAGGAAGTATGGGCATGATTCTGGTCAGTCACTGGCTGCTTGGGCCTTGGTTTGTAGACCAAAGAACAAAGGTGGCTTGGGTATTTTGAATCTGAAGCTGCAGAATGAGGCTCTGCTTCTTAAACATGCTAGCAAATTCTACAATAAAGTTGATGTTCCCTGGGTTCAACTCATCTAGAATACTTACTACCATGGAAGGGTTCCTCATGCTACCATCATTTGTGGCTCTTTCTGGTGGAGAGATATATGCAAGTTAATGGATAAGTTCAGGATGGTCAGTGCAGTGCATGTTCACAGGGGTGACACTGTCCTGTTCTCGTCTGATTCCTGGCCTTTGGGGGACACTAATATCCCTCTTGAGCAAAGGTTTGCCACGCTTTTTTCGTTTTCCATTGATCCCCTTATCTCTGTTACTGAGGTTTGAATCGACTGAGCTCACTTCCTTATTCCATTTACCCCTCTCTGAGAGAGCTTTTGGAGAGCTGCAGTCTTTGCAAAACCTGCTTTTGCTTTCAAACCATAACCCCCAGCTCAATGATACGTGGGTATGGAAAGAGGATGGCAAGGGATATTCTGCAAAGAAATACTACTCCTTACATAATCACATTGTGCCCAACCAAATTCTGTCATGGGTGTGGGCTAGCTACTGCACTATGAGAATCAAGTTCTTTGCTTGGATGTTGATTATGGATCGGCTTAACACTCAGGATATGCTAGAGAGAAGGCACTGGAATGTATCTGAATCAAACCTCTGTGTACTATGTCCAACACACACCAAGGAGGATAGAGATCACCTATTCTTTCAATGTAATTTCAGTTGTATGGTCTGGAATTATCTTCAAATCAACTGGATGGCTGGAGATGATATGATTGCCATTGCTTTTCATGCTAGAAGGGATTTTGCCAAGCCTTTTTTCTCTGAAGTTGTTTTCCTGGCATGCTGGAACATCTGGAATGTTAGGAATGATAGGGTTTTCAGGAATATTACACCCTCTTTTCGTAGATGGAGGTCTTCTTTTCTTTTAGACATTTCCCTCTTGGTTCATAGGATTAAGCCTAACTTCAAAGAGGATCTGCTTAGATGGATCTCCTTTTTGCCACCTTGAGGTGAGCTTTTTCCCTCTTTTTTCTTTTCTTTTTTGGGTCTCTTGGACCTTGTTAGTTGTGTTCATATGTAACTATTGTTTGGGAGCAATAAATTTTCTGTGGGGTCCATACCCTATAGTTTCAGGTCAAAAAAAGACAAGTTTGATGTCCGCCGGTGCATTTTACTCGGTAATAAATGACCAGGATTGAAGGGGGATCCAAATTTCCTTCATCTTCTGACCTTGAGCTCTTGACAAATCAATGCACTATACGGTTGTCTGGCCACTCCACCCCAGAGCTCTCACCAAGCGTCGTTCATGCCACCGCGCCACACACTAACCGTTAAGGAAGCGATGGCGTCCCGCCGCACCGAGTACCTCTCCGCCCATGACCACACACAAAATGGTAGGGAAGCGATGGCTTCCCATCGTGCCAAGTTCATCGCTGCTCGTGACCTCACCCCCACGTGGGCGGAATTTGAAGATGCCAAGGCCGAATGGGCTGTAGAGCAAGAGGCGGCCAAAGTCGCACAGAGGGAGCGGAAAAGTCAGAAAGCACTCAAGAAAAGCGATGCCCGCCACTGCAAGAAAGAAGAGGATGCACACGTTGCTGTGGAGAGGTCATCGGAGATCCAAGCATGGTGGGGTGTTGCTGACAAAGCCGGGAAGGAGAACGACGGCGTCTGGCCAGCATGTGAGAAGTGGTAGTACTAGTAGTTAGTGTGTGTGTCTGTGTCGCCCGAACATTTATTTAATTAATTACAAGCATGTACCAGTACGAGTTACTACTATAGTTTTTAGAGCAAATTACCAGTACATTAGCCTAGACTCAATGGAAAAATTCCTATCCTATGCATCAAATGACATATCTTTCTTTACAGGAATTGAGATGCATGTCATCTCACTTCCTATGATTTTCATATTCCTATAAAATTCCTATCCTATGAACCAAAGGAGGCCTCTGCTGGAGTAACTATTGTAGCTAGTAGTACTGCCGGTACAATAGCTTTCTTTAAGAAGAGGAATTCCACGAAGTCATGATGGTTCCTTCGTCCGAGCAACTTCACAGTGGGAAAGGTTGGGCCTGTGATTTGACGGCTCATTAGTCATTATTATTGCGAGGCGACAACCGGGGTGACTCTCCCTTGGAGTTCTGCGTGCATGGCAAGTGGACTAGGATGGTAGACATCCCACATGTCGGTGAATGGAACTATTCTTTCCGATATCGAGGAGCAAGGAAACATCATGGTATAGTATCACTTCTGATTTATATTTATTTTTTTATTTCTGATGAATCCTCACGTTTCAACTCTTACGACGAAGGAGTGCCAAACACGGCATGTGATGGATGTCCCACACGTCAGCGAATGGAGTGGGACATGAAAAATGTGGTAGAGCGTCTCCACTTCTTCCACTTCTGGGTCGGAGACCACACGTAGTAGTAGTAGTGGTATGAACGATACAAAGTGCGACCCGGAGAGAAAGACACATCTAGTTGGAAGATCTAGGGGCATACACGTAAACAAATATAAAACCTAATATGTGCCTCCAATTAATATAGTTGTAGTAGAGTACTTAGGCACGTACTCCATAACATCACCGTGCATTGCACGTGCAACATTTAGTGTTAGTAAGAGATAAATGCCTATATGCCACACATGTTCATACTATTTCTGCCTTTCTACTTCACTTACCACACTACATTACTCAGGTTCGTATGTCCACTCCTGGGTACATGTCCGTCTCGTAGTTCCAGTCCCACGTGTTCTTCATAGATGGAACGATCCATAACTGTGGGCAACAAGAGTCCATATCATCGCAGTTAGTGTGGCTCCCCATGATGGAGACTCATCCAAACTATGGTCAACCTCAACACGGAGCAGTCGCGTGCACCGGGAAGCGGTGCTCTTGCAGCCGTCGCGCTGCTTCAAAGCCGGTGCCAGTGAGAGATCACCTCCACTCTGGCCAGGCATTAATGCAGCATTGTTGCTCCAGGGCGACGCTGGTCGGTTCTCACAGGAAGCGCGCGCCAGCAAGGGAGGGTGGTTGTGTCGGCCAGGGTGGTCAGACCGGGCATGGTGGCGGTATTGGTTTTGAACCGTTTCAGGTGTAGTACTATTAGTTTGCAAATCTACGCAATTATTGCACTCAATTTCCTAAGAAATTTGGTAAAAACGTTACTCCAGAGCCCGCTTCCCTTCTCCTTCCACCTCCACCGCCCATGAACGTCCACGGAAAGCGACCGGTCAACCATTATGTAGGAGTGCTAGCACAAAAAGATGCATGCATGACCACTAAAATTTCCAGATTAAAGCGCCGCTTCGGCGGAAGTACGGCGTATGTCGTTACCTTCCGCTGTGCCGTGGCTACCGGGCGACGGCGACCAGTGAAGAGGTGGCGGGAGGGGAATGAATGCAGCTACTGTTTGGGTTTGTCATTTGGCTTAGATAAATGTGCACCATCACATGTACCCACGGGTGCACAAATTCTAACATATGTGTCTGCTTAAGGGGGCATCACGTAACTGGTGTGTGTGTGAGATTTTGGGAGACAGAGTGCGTGTGTGCGACTGTACTCTTCGGACATGTACTCAACCTTTTGCATTGGGATATAAGTATAATGGTATTACACTTTAGCTAGTGATTTATGTGGCCATGTTAACGTGGTTGTGTAAAAAAATGTCACTTCCTACTTGTGATTTGCATTATATAATTACTAGCAAGATGCCCGTGCATTGCACGGAACATGAAGATGCATTTTTTAGAAAACACCTTTTGTGATTGACCCATGCAGGATTAATCCCATGTGTAAAAACTAATGATGTCTCAAGAATTTTATTAGAAAAATGGTATCTCGAGAATTTCATCGAAAAAATCAAATACGAGAGATAAGGTGAGGAGGGGTGGAGCATGGTGGTGACTGGTGGTCGGACTGGGCAGAGGCATGGGGATGGACGGAGCCGGTAGGCGGCAGCGGACACCATGCTAGATTGTTCCAGAGACTTCCTTTTTTAATTGCTCAGCAATGAAGTTGCGGGAGATAAGGATGAATGAGGCAAGGCCTTATCTGTAAATGTGGAGAGAGGTGCGAGTATCTTTTGTAAAATTTTCATAGTTTGATTTCTATCCGTCAGATATAGATCAGAAGGTCTATATGAGAAGATGGCAGGCACACCATCATCACCAACTCGGTTTTTTTACAAGAGTAGAGATGATAAGTTTGCTAACTACTAAAGTAAAGTGGAATTTTTCCATGTTATACAAGTAAATTAATGTGATTGTTTATCATACGGGTAAGGTTGGACGAAGGGTGGTAGGAACAAATGCTCCGCCTAGAGCATGTGTGTGTGGGATGGAGTCTTAGTATGTTTGTGTGTGTGTGGGTGGGTGGGTGGGTGTGTGTGTGTTTGTGTGTGACGCCGAGTCCTCGGTGGAGAATGTAATTTAAGTGTGTGTGGCTTCATCATAGAGAGGTGATGTGTATGGAAGAGGCCACCAACGTGGGGGTGCGAGAGAGAAAAGGCCCACAGAGAGGGAAGAGAAGGCGTGTGCGCGTGAGAGGAGTCGACATCGAGAGAACATGTTTGTTCAAGAGACACCAAGGAAGACTAGTATATATCGATGGTGCATGTAGGCAGGAATTAATTGAAGGAATGGTCTTATTGGTTCCGGGGACATAGGGGAAGAGTGAGAGATGGGAGGGGAAGGAGATTTGTTTTAAGTGTGAGTATGTGTTTTACCCATCCTAGCGGAAGTTATGTGCACACAAGAAGATAACAATTCGATGTGGCGTTTGGGCTAAGGGTAATTAACTATGTATGGAGACATAGGAGACCTTGAACATGCATGTGTGAGAGGTATATGTGTATATGTGGGATGTGTGTGTGTGTGCGTGCGCTCATGATCGAGATAAAAGAAAGAAGACATAAGTCATAAGATCAATGACATGGGATAGACGGATCAGTATGACAATATGCATACATGTGAGAGTGCAGGGAAGAAGGCCCAATTATTGAGAATGTTTTTTTCTTTAAGAGATAGTGGCGTGGGCTGGAGCATTCATCTATGGCGAGTAGAGGGAGCGAGACACAACGATTGTGAAAAAGAGATCAACCTATAGATTCATGTACGGAGAGACATATATATAGTGTGTGTGATATGAAGCAAGAGTGCGTGCCAGAAATTAAGAAATGTTGACGGAGAAGCTACAGATAGATACAGAGATCGAGATGCTAGCTAGAGGGACATCGGCTAGTTTGAGTGTTGGAGATGACCGCCGGGTGGTTCAGAGGGTGAAGTGTAGGATCGAAAGTATGTCTAGAGGGGGGGTGATTAGACTACTTGACCAAATAAAAACTTAACCTTTTCCCAATTTTAGTTCTTGGCAGATTTTAGCTATTGTAGGACAAGTCAAGCAATCATCACACAATTCAAGCAAGCATGCAAAGAGTATATTGGCAGCAGAAAGTAAAGCATGCAACTTGCAAGAATGTAAAGGGAAGGGTTTGGAGAATTCAAACGCAATTGGAGAGACGGATGTTTTTCCCGTGGTTCGGATAGGTGGTGCTATTCTACATCGACGTTGATGGAGACTTCAACCCACGAAGGGTAACGGTTGCGCGAGTCCACGGAGGGCTCCACCCACGAAGGGTAATGGTTGCGCGAGTCCACGGAGGGCTCCACCCACGAAGGGTCCACGAAGGAGCAACCACCCACGAAGGGTCCACGAAGAAGCAACCTTGTCTATCCCACCATGGCCATCGCCCACGAAGGACTTGCCTCACTAGCGGTAGATCTTCACGAAGTAGGCGATCTCCTTGCCCTTACAAACTCCTTGGTTCAACTCCACAATCTTGTCGGAGGCTCCCAAGTGACACCTAGCCAATCTAGGAGACACCACTCTCCAAGAAGTAACAAATGGTGTGTTGATGATGAACTCCTTGCTCTTGTGCTTCAAATGATAGTCTCCCCAACAC
This sequence comes from Triticum aestivum, assembly GCF_018294505.1. Classification (NCBI taxonomy): domain Eukaryota; kingdom Viridiplantae; phylum Streptophyta; class Magnoliopsida; order Poales; family Poaceae; genus Triticum; species Triticum aestivum. The sequence goes on from NC_057809.1 coordinate 176,692,058, forward strand.
TCAACTCTCTCTCATAGGATTTGGATTTTGTGGAAAGAAGATTTGAGTGGAAAGCAACTTGGGGAAGGCTAGAGATCAAGGTTCATATGGTAGGAATGGAATTTGGTCTCAACACATGAGTAGGTGGTTCTCTCTCAGAACATATGAGTTGGAATTGTGTATGTGTTCTGATGGATCTCGCCATGAATGAAGAGGAGGTGGAGGGGTATATATAGCCTCCACACAAAATCCAACTGTGACACACAGTTTTCCAATCTCGGTGGGACCGAATCAACAAACTCGGTCGGACCGAAAAGGTAAACCTAGTGACCGTTAGAGATTTTCGGTGGGACTGACATGCAACTCGGTAGGACCGATATGGTTAGGGTTTGGGCATAACGTAATCTTGGTGAGACCGATTACACAAACTCGGTGAGACCGAGCTTGGTAATAAGCTAACCAGAGAGTTGGTCAGGCAAACTCGGTGGGACCGATTTGCTCTTTCGGTGAGACCGAAAAGTTACAAAAGGGAAACATAGAGTTTACATTGCAATCTCGGTGGGACCGATTCGCTCTTTCGGTGAGACCGAAAAGTTACGGAAGGGAAATAGAGAGTTTGCAATCCCATCTCGGTGAGAGTGAGATCCCTATCAGTAGAACCGAATTGCTAGGGTTTGGCAGTGGCTTATGACAAGTGAAACTCGGTGGCGCCGGATAGAAAGAATAGGTAGGACCGAGTTTGGCTTAGGGTTTAGGTCATATGTGGATATGGGAAAGTAGTTGAGGGTTTTGGAGCATATCACTAAGCACATGAAACAAGAGGCTCATTAAGCAACACCTCATCCCTCCTTGATAGTATTGGCTTTTCCTAAAGACTCAATGTGATCTTGGATCACTAAAATATAAAATGAAGAGTCTTGAGCTTTTGAGCTTGAGCCAATCCTTTGTCCTTAGCATTTTGAGGGTTCCACTTTCACATCCATGCCATGCCAATCATTGAGCTTTCCTGAAATAGTCATCTTGGAATAGCATTAGCTCAATGAGCTATATGTTGTTATGAATTACCAAAACCACCTAGGGATAGTTGCACTTTAAATCTCCCCCTTTTTGGTAATTGATGACAACATATAGATCAAAGCTTCGACAAATGATAATAAGCATGAAATATATCGTCGCTTTGAGAAGTATGTAACAAGTAAGAGCTCCCCCTAAATTTGTGCATATTTAAAATTTGCGTTGGACTGCAAATGCACAAAGAGTTAGAGTCATGGGTTACTCTTCCATGTCACATACATCTTGGTGGAGTGCTTAAAATGATAAGAATGTAATACATGCACTCATCACCAAGAATAGTGAATGATCACATAAGATAGATAAGATGATAATATTAAGCAAACATTAAGTGTAGCTTATGATCAAACACATGATCATCAATGTCTCACGAGCAATGACATAGTATCTCACACAAAAGCAAACAAAGTTCGAAAAACCACCAAACAAAACAAGAGAGAATAAAAGCAACACTCTCTCTCGAAGCTTATGATCTATACATTTTCTCCCCCTTTGGCAACAAGTTACCAAAAAGTTCCTCGAAAATGCATAGTGCTAAGTCGACACTCAGGCTTGATCTTCAGGTGGTGGTGGAGTCCGGAGCACTCCAAGGACGAAGCCTTCTGTAGACGTGGTCGGAGTCGAGGCTGAAGTGGACGCTGGAGCTGGTGGAACTGAGGCTGTAGCTGGTGCAGACGTGGTGGCTCTAGGGTCAGCAACTGGCACTGCAGACGACCTCGGACCTCGTGGCACTTTGGCAAAGGCATCAGTTGTAGTCTTGCCTCTCCTCTCCTGCATGTCATCCTGGAGCTGCTCCACTGCAGTCTGAATCTCTGTCACTTTGACATCCAAGTCATAGAACTTTTGTTCCATGATCCTCTCTAAGCTTGCCTGGTTCTGGGTTAGGGTGGCAAGTCCTTGCTCAATCCTCAGTGTGGATGCAATCAAGTAACCAAGATGCTCTTGTTTGGTTTTCAAGAAATACTCAGATGCCTCCTCTTGAGTTGGCATCTAGGCAGCTTTCTCCTTCCTTGCCTTCTCATTCTTTGCTTGTGCTTGTGCAGATGATGGTTCATTCTTATTCATGACAACTTGATTATCTTCAAAATCTGGACGGATGGGCAGGTGTTCCTTGTCCAATAAGTATATGCCTGTGCCCATCTTGGAGTTGATTAACTCCTGAATTTGTGGGGCATATCCACAACTCCTCTTCTGATCAGCTGATGTCCTCTTAATGGTCTCTACCATGAGGCTCATCACTTTGAACTTCTGTGGCACATCAAATATATGAAGCAAATTGATCGCATGGCCTCTGATCATCTTGTGATCACCTGACTTGGGCAACAAGGTGTGCCTAAGGATCCAGTTGATAGTTGGCAGCCCTGACAGAAGATAATGCACTAAGCCAAACTTGAAAGTATCAAGTGCTTCATTTGGAATTTCCTTGTACATGTTGGACATAGAGTTGTGGTCCATCTTCTTCTTGGCATATACATCAAGTCATCTTCCTGCTCTTCTGGGGCATTGATCAGCTGAGCCCATTCAGCAACTGTAGATTGGTACCTCGTACCTTCAGACATCCAAGTTATCCTACCATCTAGATAGAAGTGTGCCGTGGAGTAGAATTGCATAATAAGTTCCTCGTTCCACTTTGTGAGCTTCTGCCCAACAAAGTCTGCTACTCCACAAGCATTGAAGCTGTCTTGCACTCCAGGATAGTGCTCTTCATTATCCTTGATGTACTCCCAATCAACCCATCTCATGTCACAAACTATGGGCTTCTTGTCCAACAAAACTGTCTCATAGAAGTCCTGCTGTTCCTTAGTGTGAAACCTGTAATCAACAGCAGTTCTTCTCCTTGAAGCATACGGATCTGCTTCTCTCCACTTCCTCAGCCCTGAATCTCTCCTGAGTTTCATATCCTCAGCCACAGGATGAGCATCGTTGTGGTCTGGGATCTTGGGCTTGAGCTTTCTCAGAACATGCTCTTCATCATCTTCTTCAGCAGCTTCAGGCACTGGGGCCTTGTTCTTTTCAGTTGCAGGTATGCTCCTCGTATTTCTCTTTGGAGCTGTCTTGACCTTTGATGCAGCCTTGGGTGCTTCCTTGGGCTTAGATGCAGTAGCCCCTGATTTGATAGCATCACCCATTAGCTTGGGTGCCTTAGGTGCTGGTGCAGCAACCTCTTCTTCTTCCTCTTCTTCCATGATGGAAGCCTTTCCAAGCACTCTGGCTATGGTCTTCTTGACCCTTTCCTTCCTTTTCTTTCCTTCAGCAGCAACTTGCTCTATGGTTGTAGGCTTTTCAGGAATCTGAGTTGAGGCTCTGGCCTTTGGCATAGGCTGCCTACCCGCTGGCCTTTTGATTTTCAATCCTGGCTTTGTGCCTTGAGCTGAGCCATGTTCCTTCTCGAGCACTACTCTCTTTGAAGTTGCTTCCTCTTCTGCCACATAGTCCTCATCCTCTGATTCTGAGGTTCTCTTCTTCCTTTGTCTTGTGGCAGCTTTTGGCAGATTGCTAGGGGTGCTCCTGCTGCCTTCATCTGAAGAACTTGAGGGACTAGTGCCCTCACTCATCTGCACTGGTTGTTCTGACATGTTCTAGCTATCACTTAGGTCTGACATGATGAACAAGCTGACTGCTGACCCTATGAATAGTTTATAGATGAGGTAGAGTGGATGAGCATAACAAAATGCAGAGATTTTTGCAAAAGAATGATTCAAAATCTTAGTTTTAGTTTCCCACTGAAATCATCTCGGATCTACCGATTTTTAAACTCGGTGATACCGAAGCTGTTTTGGAACCTAAACTAGTGAACTTGGTCAGACCGAGTCACAGTTCGGTGGCACCGAGACTGCTAGGGTTTCACAAAGTTCCAAAATCGGTCACACCGATAAGTAATTCTCGGTCAGACCGAGTCTCACTTGTGCAATGGCATGAGCCAAATCGGTGGGACCGAGTTTTTCAACTCTGTGGGTCCGAGATGGTTTCAGTGGAAACCTAACCCTAAATTTTTTGAATCAAAACTAATCTACGAACGCATTGACTGGATAGGAGTGTTTCAATCGTGGCAAGAATCATTAAGAACACAATGTGCTAGGAATCGGACGGGGAATAGCACTGTGATCGAGTCCATACCCTAGTTCGGCGGAGACTCGCTACGGCAGCAACGACGGGGTTGAATTTCCATTGACGGCGACGGAGACCAGCGACTGGAGGCAGCTGGCGGCGAAGAGACGATCCAGAGACCAAGTTGGCAGAGCAGGCTATCGCGCGGGCGAAGGGGTTTGGAAAAATTTCCAAATTTTTGCCCGTGACTATATATAGCCCGACCCTGTCGGTGTGACCGAGTGGAACAACTCGGTGGCACCGAGATGCAAAACTGTATACAGTTGTTGCAACTCGATGTGACCGAATGGTTCAAATCGGTTGCACCGAGATCGAAAACCTTGATCAACTTAATGATCTCGGTAGGACCGAAAGTAGGTTATCGGTCAGACCGAGAATCATAAAGAGGTTTTGGAAGTTTAAGTCTATGACGAATAGGGGACTCCGAGCGCTCCTCACACAGAGTGGTTCGAATCTGACTTGATCAAATTTTGTGATGTAGCATGAATAGAGTTTGAGACGAGAAAAGCATAGATAGCTAGAGGAGGTTCTTAGGCATTCTTGTCCATCCACTTGGCAAAAGGAAATAAAACCAAACAATCAAAACAATAAGTGGATGTCCTTGAATGAGTAAAATATGCAACCAGCATGCTCACACAATAAGATGGCAAATGAAATATGTGACAAGGCATGCACAACCAATTCTAGCATCTATCAAGCAATTTTCGGTGACAAGGTCATCTATATATGAGTATATTGACTTAGGAGTCAAGTGAGAACACTTGATCATAGCTCATACTCATCGTTTAAGCTCAAGTGGGATTACCACTTTTACATAAAGCATTGTTGTGTTCACATCTTTAGAGTTGCTTTAGCTCAAGTCTTAGAGTAAAGCTCCCCCTAGATGTGATATCCCCCTTAGAGGGATGAACTAACCTCGGGTTTTGTCAATGATGACATCATGTAGATGTTGAAGATGTGGATGCTCAATGTTGATGTAGATCACTTGGAGCTATCCATTTGAGTGAATCGCACTTTCAATACCTACATGTGTTAGTCCCACAAGGAACAAACAAGGATATCCATAGACATAGAGTGATGCACACACAAGATGATGTCCATGAAAACTTTTAGGTTACCTTGTCCCTTGTCTTACCAACAAGAGGGTTTGTGACTCCTTGAACTAGTGCAAGATGTGGAAGTTGATTGCACTTGTTCTTGCCAAAATGATAAGAGTGAAGTATGTTGGCGGAGTCACCCTCAAGAACTCTCTAGTTCTTCTTCTTTTGGATCCACACCATCTTGATGGGAATCCTTGGAGTTGTAGTCGTACTTGATGAAGTGGAACTTGAAGTAGTCTTGGGAATCCACTTGACTAAGGTCTTAGGAGCTTCTTAAAATGCATCAATTTCCTCTTGAAGCTTGTCCTTGCCTTTTTGCTTGTAGTCTTGTGGTGGAAGATCATCTTGAGCTTGTGTCCCCTTGAAAGAAGTATCATACTTCTCTTGTTGAGGAACAAACTTTGTCTTGGGGTATTGATCTTCTTCCCACTCAACTCCATTGGCATTGAACTTTTGTTCAAAACCAACACCTTGATTCTTCCGGTGCATTCCTTGCTTGCGCACAATTTCCTCGAATTGCTTACTCTCGGCAAGGCTTTTGTACACTCCTTTCTCTATAATTCCCTTCAATAAGCTATTTTCTTGCTCAAGTGTAACTTGGCTAAGAGAATCATTAGTGGAATCAAGAGAACTACTAGAAGCAATAATATTGGATTTAGCATGATCATTGTTACTGCTAGAGGAAGAATCCTTCTTGTTCTTGTTACTAGACTTGACTTGAGGCATGTAAGTGGATAAGAGTAAATGCTTGGCAATGTAAGAAGAAATTTTCTTGCGGAGATCATCATTGATTGCTTTTAAGAACTCATGCTCTTGCTCAAGATTGAGCTTTTCAAAGCATAATTTCTCATGAGCTCTTAAAAGTTCTCGATGATCTTCGAAGATAGTTTCATGAGCTAACTTAAGAGTGTTTAGTTCTTTAGTTAGAGCCTCAATCTTCTCCTTATCATTGTCATTCGTTTTGTCTTGATTAGCATGATTAATTGACGTTTCATCATAGTATTCATCACTAGAGTTGTCAACAAGCAAATCATCACCTAACAAGTCATCTTCATCACTATTGAAATCAACATACTCGGGGTGTGTTACCTTAGGACCTTTGGCCATGAAGCATCTTCCAATTCCTTCATTTGGTGAGTCAAATATGTCGTAGGAGTTGGTTGACATAAGTGCTAGACCGGCAACACCTTCATATTGAGTATCTTCGGAGTCGGAGTGATAACTTCTCTCGGAGTGGCTGTCGGAGTCGTAGCCGGATACCCATTCACCAACATGAGCTTGATGTCTTCGTTTTGTGTAGCTCCTTGATGATTTTTCCTTCCTTTCCGAATCCTTGCTTCTCCGTGAGTATCTTCGTTCATAACGATCATCTCTACTCCTTCTCTCTCTTGGTGGTGATTCTTTGCTTCTTCTTTTTGGAGAATCTCCTCTTCTCTTGTAGGGAGCCGTACACTCATTGGAATAGTGTCTGGGTCTTCCACAACTGTAGCAGTTTCACTCTCGACTAGAAGATCTTTTGTCATTGTAGGACCTTGACTTGAAGCTTCTATCTTTGCTTCTACTCTTGTAGAACTTGTTGAAGTTCTTCACCATTAAGCTCAATTCTTCATTGAAGTTTTGTTTCTCACTTGATGATGTAGGGGCTTCACATGAGGCTTTGTAGGCACCACTTGATTTGTTGTGAAGTTCCTCTTTATCCTTAAGTGACATCTCATGAGCAACAATTCTTCCAATCACCTCCGTTGGCTTGAGATCTTTGTAATTGGGCATCATTTGGATCAATGTGCACACGGTATCATATTTTCCATCCAAGGCTCTTAGAATCTTCTTGATGATGAATCTATCGGTCATCTCTTCACTTCCTAAGCCGGCAATCTCATTTGTGATGAGAGCAAGCCTAGAGTACATTTCAGCGACACCTTCACCATCCTTCATTTTGAACTTGTCAAGTTGACTTTGAAGCACATCCAACTTGGATTCCTTGACGGAGTCGGTACCTTCGTGCATATCAATCAAAGTGTCCCAAATTTCCTTTGCATTCTCAAGATGGCTGATTTTGTTGAATTCTTCGGGGCACAATCCGTTGAAGAGAATATCACAAGCTTGAGCATTGTATTGCAACATCTTCAACTCATCCGCGGTAGCTTCACGGTTTGGTTCTTTCCCATCAAAGAAGTCACCTTGCAAAGCAACACACACAATAGCCCAAACGACGGGGTTATGTCCAAGAATATGCATTTTAATTTTATGCTTCCAACTAGCAAAATTAGTACCATCAAAGTAAGGACCTCTACGGTGATAATTTCCCTCGCTAGACGCCATACTCTCCTAGGTTGTGAAACCAAGGCTATGACCACCAAAAGCTATGGAGATCAAAGCAAATGGAGACCAAAGCTCTCATACCACTTGTAGGATCGAAAGTATGTCTAGAGGGGGGGTGATTAGACTACTTGACCAAATAAAAACTTAACCTTTTCCCAATTTTAGTTCTTGGCAGATTTTAGCTATTGTAGGACAAGTCAAGCAATCATCACACAATTCAAGCAAGCATGCAAAGAGTATATTGGCAGCGGAAAGTAAAGCATGCAACATGCAAGAATGTAAAGGGAAGGGTTTGGACAATTAAAATGCAATTGGAGACATGGATGTTTTTCCCGTGGTTCGGATAGGTGGTGCTATCCTACATCCACATTGATGGATACTTCAACCCACGAAGGGTAACGGTTGCGCGAGTCCACGGAGGGCTCCACCCACGAAGGGTAATGGTTGCGCGAGTCCACGGAGGGGTCCACCCACGAAGGGTCCACGAAGAAGCAACCACCCACGAAGGGTCCACGAAGAAGCAACCTTGTCTATCCCACCATGGCCATCGCCCACGAAGGACTTGCCTCACTAGCGGTAGATCTTCACGAAGTAGGCGATCTCCTTGCCCTTACAAACTCCTTGGTTCAACTCCACAATCTTGTCGGAGGCTCCCAAGTGACACCTAGCCAATCTAGGAGACACCACTCTCCAAGAAGTAACAAATGGTGTGTTGATGATGAATTCCTTGCTCTTATGCTTCAAATGATAATCTAGGAGACACTCAACTCTCTCTCATTGGATTTGGATTTTGTGGAAAGAAGATTTGAGTGGAAAGCAACTTGGGGAAGGCTAGAGATCAAGATTCATATGGTAGGAATGGAATATCTTGGTCTCAACACATGAGTAGGTGGTTCTCTCTCAGAACATATGAGTTGGAATTGTGTATGTGTTCTGATGGCTCTCTCCATGAATGAAGAGGAGGTGGAGGGGTATATATAGCCTCCACACAAAATCCAACCGTTACACACAGTTTTCCAATCTCGGTGGGACCGAATCAACAAAGTCAGTCGGACCGAAAAGGTAAACCTAGTGACCGTTAGAGATTTTCGGTGGGACTGACATGCAACTTGGTAGGACCGATATGGTTAGGGTTTGGGCATAACGTAATCTCGGTGAGACCGATTACACAAACTCGGTGAGACCGAGTTTGGTAATAAGCTAACCAGAGAGTTGGTCAGGCAAACTCGGTGGGACCGATTTGCTCTTTCGGTGAGACCGAAAAGTTACAAAAGGGAAACATAGAGTTTACATTGCAATCTCGGTGGGACCGATTCGCTCTTTCGGTGAGACCGAAAAGTTACGAAAGGGAAACAGAGAGTTTGCAATCCCATCTCGGTGAGACCGAGATCCCTATCGGTAGAACCAAATTGCTAGGGTTTGGCAGTGGCTTATGAAAAGTGAAACTCGGTGGCGCCGGATAGAAAGAATCGGTAGGACCGAGTTTGGCTTAGTGTTTAGGTCATATGTGGATATGGGAAAGTAGTTGAGGGTTTTGGAGCATATCACTAAGCACATGAAGCAAGAGGCTCATTAAGAAACACCTCATCCCTCCTTGATAGTATTGGCTTTTCCTAAAGACTCAATGTGATCTTGGATCACTAAAATATAAAATGAAGAGTCTTGAGCTTTTGAGCTTGAGCCAATCCTTTCTCCTTAGCATTTTGAGGGTTCCACTTTCACATCCATGCCATGCCAATCATTGAGCTTTCCTGAAATAGTCATCTTGGAATAGCATTAGCTCAATGAGCTATATGTTGTTATGAATTACCAAAACCACCTAGGGATAGTTGCACTTTCATGAAGTTATGTGTGTGTGAAAGAATATAAAAAGAGGGCACATGAGCGCCTGTAGAGAGAAACATATATAGTGTGCGTGATAGGAAGCAAGAGTGAAGGCAAGAAAGAAGGTTGATGGAGCAACAGATAAATAGAAAGATAAAGATGCTAGCTAGTGTGCGTTAGAGATAGGAGTCGAGTGGATCAGAAGGCTGAGTTATGTGTGTGGTTGTGAGAGAGATAGAGAGAGGGTGCATGTGAGTCAATACAAACAAATATCAGAGAGAAATGAGATCTCGAGAAACAGAGTTTTGTGTCTGCGAGAGAGAAAGATATTTCATAACGAGAGTGATAGCTAGAGAGGCATATGACGGAACGCAAGATATCTCTAGGGAGAGAGAGAGTGTGTGTGTGTGTGTGAGCGACATACAAGAGAATGGTGGAGAGATATGACACCATGGGTGACGGAGTCCTAGATTAGGGGGTCCTCGGACAGCAGGACTATACCCTTTGGCCGAACTGTTGGACTATGAAGATACAAAATTGAAGAGTTCGTCCCGTGTCCGGGTGGGACTCTCCTTTGCGTGGAAGGCAAGCTTGGCAATTCGGATATATAGATCACATCCCTTTTAACCGACTCTGTGTAACCCTAGCCCCCTCTGATGTCTATATAAACCGGAGGGTTTAGTCTATAGGACAACAACAATCATAATCATTGGCTAGCTTCTAGGGTTTAGCCTCTATGATCTTGTGGTAGATCAACTCTTGTAATACTAATATCATCAAGAACAATCAAGAAGGAAGTAGGGTATTACCTCCATCGAGAGGGCCCGAACCTGGGTAAACATTGTGTCCCCTGCCTCCTATTACCATCCGCCTTAGGCGCACAGTTCAGGACCCCCTACCCGAGATCTGCCGGTTTTGACACTGACATTGGTGCTTTAATTGAGAGTTCCACTGTGTTGTCACCATAAGGCTTGATGGCTCCTTCGATCATCGGCAACGATGCTATCCAGCGTGAGGTTTTTCTCCCTGGACAAATTTTCGTATTCGGCGGCTTCGTACTGCGGGCCTACTCGCTTAGCCATCTGGAGCAGATCGAGAGCTACGCCCCTGGCCATCAAGTCAGGTTTGGAAGCTTGAACTATACTGCCGACATCCGCGGAGACTTGATTTTTGACGGATTTGAGCCCATGTCAGGTGCGCCGCACCGTTGTGACGAGCATGACTTAGCTCTGCCGCCGGACAGTGTTCGGGCGATCACCCATGTGGCTACTCCGGCCTTCAATCTAGAGCAGATCGTGCCATCCGAGGACGGGTGGATGGACCTCGCCATGGAGGCCGCGCACTCAACGGCGATAGAGCCGAATAATGACTTCACCTCCTACGAGACCTGTGTCCCCAGATCCTCGAATTCGTCCCCGACCACGGGCACCGAACCGCCTACATCCGTGCCTATCGAATCTAATTGGGCATCAATCATTGAGTTTAACTCCGCGGATATCTTTCAGCAATCACCCTTGGGCGACGTGCTAAATTCATTGAGGTCTCTCTCCTTGTCAAGAGACCCTTGGCCGAACTATGTCCGGCTTGAGTGGGAAGCAGATGACAAAGAAATTCATTCCCCACCCACCACCCACTTAATAGCCACTGTCGACGACCTAACTGGCATGCTCGATTTCGACTCCGAACACATCAACGGTATGGATGACGATGCAGGAGAGGAACAGGAACCACCACCCACAGGGCGCTGGACAGCCACTTCATCACACGATATATACATGGTGGATGCACCCAAATAAAACAATGACGAGGAACGGAAGGATGCAACGGAGGATAATACCCTCAAGAAGCAACCAAAGCGACGACGTAGACGCCGCTCCAAATCCCGCCACGGCAAAAACAGCGATAACAGCGCAAGAAAGAATATGTCACACCCTAGCTAGTCATGCATTAGAGTGTTGCATCATGTCTACTCTTTCATCAGAAACTTGAAATGGGGATTTGTGAAACCCTCAGAATCATTTTTGAAAATGATCCAAATAAAAATTTCTCCAAAAAGGTCCAAGAAAATGCTCATGTTGCTCTCTGAAAATATTGGACAGAGATAAAAATCAAACCAATATTTTTAAGAGCTCATAGGTATTTATTTTGGACATTTGGAATTAATGCATAATTATTTGCATTGGAAATATATTACTTATATATATTAATATATGTCCAAATATTATGCCATTTATAAAGGAGCTCTGGAATAATATATCTAGCTCCTGCAAAAATTGGCATAAGTTAAATAAATGATTTAATATATTATTTAAATCAAAACAAATGTCAGAAATTAGAAAAACAAAAATAAATAAAAGGAGGAGCTTACCTGGGCTCCTCCCTGTGCAGCCCAGCCAGCTGGCCGGCCCAGCCAGCAGGCGGCCCAGCCCGCCTCCCTCCTCTGTCGTCTTCGTCCTCGACAGAGGGAGGGGAGTGTGGCCGGCGCGCGCGCGCGCCACCGCGCCACGCCACCTGCTCGCCTGCCTGCCTGCCCTCCCCTCCTCGCTCGATGCCCCGGACGATGCCACGCCCTCCCCCCTGCTCTCTCTCACTCTCCCGCGGTTCTTCCCTCCTCTCCCTCGCTCTCTCTCTCACACGGCCGAACACCACCGTCGCCGCCGTTCACCATAGCAGCCGACACCGGCCACCCCTCGCTCCCCCGACTAGCCCAGAGGCTCCACCTCGACCCCCTCTTCCTCCCCACCGCTCCACGGGCCTCCGGAAGCCCTGCATCGCCGCCCACGTCGCCGTTCCCCTCCTCGGCCATCGGAGACCGTCGCCGTCGAATCGGGAGCTACCGGTCGTCCCCGAGCCCGCTAACCATCCCTGCAGCTCCGCGGTGAGCCACTGACTCGATTCCCCCTTGCCCCGTCGTCCCTAGCCTCTTGTAGCTGCCGCCCCCTTGAGCTCCGAAGCTCGCCGCCGCCGTGCCTCGTCGCCGCCGTGGCTGGAGCCGTTGTAGCTCGAAGCCGAGCACACCATCGTGCTCCACACCTCACCAGGAGCATGTAGCACGCACCAACGCCTCCCCTAACGCCCTGCAACGTCGATTCCGACCGCACCCGAACTCCGGCCGCCGCTCACGAGCTCGCCGTCGACGGTACCGGCCACCCCAGGCTCGGCCACCACCACCGTTCGACGCGCGGGAGCAAGGGCTCTCCAACGAGCCCAAGCACGGCCTCGCCCGTGCCCTGTAGCGCGTTTCCGCATCGCGCCGCCGTCTCGGGCCTCGCCGGCGTCATGTCGCCGGTGGGTTTGACCCACCTTGACCACGGCAGGACCCCCCCTGAGTCCCTGATAGGTGGGCCCAGCCCTGTAGCTAATTAGGATTAGCGCTAACCAATGTTAGTTAACCCCCCTGACACTGACCAGTGGGCCCCAGCGCCACTAATCCCTAATTAGGATTAATTTAACCTTGTTAAACCCCCCTGTCACTGACGTGTGGACCCCACACGTCAGGTTTGACCCCAGCCAGCCGCAGTTGACCACTGACGTCATGCTGATGTCATGCTGGCGCAATATTTATATCTCTGGATTTAATTTAAATCAGGAAATTCCAGAATATTATTTAAACTTCAAAAATTCATAACTTTTATTCTGTAACTCCAAATTGGACAAATTATATATGACAAATGATCAGAAAAATCCAATCTATCCATCTGTACTATTTTCATGCATGATCAAACAAGTTAAATTGATGTTTTAAGCAGAACAAGGAAAAGCACTTTAAAAGGCCATGTTTGAGTTTGAAATTTGAATCTTTGATTCAAATTTGTTCAAACCCTTCTGGTTTTAGTTGCATTAGCCCAACACACTCATTTTGCCATGTTTCATGCATGCATCATATTGTTGCACATTGTTTGGTGATGGTTGTGTATCGGTGTCCTTTGCGACAGGTTCTGCCTCCGAGGAGTACCGTGATTACCCTAACGAAGAACCGTATCAGTGCATCGAACCATCAGGCAAGCAACCAACCATTTGATCATATCGATACAATCCCATGTTCTCGCTCCTGCTCTCTTTTACTGCATTAAGACAACGCGTTTCAAACTGCTGTGTGCTACGGTAGTTGAACCCATTTCCTCTGCATGACCTGTCTTTGCCACAGTAACTAGATGAAACCCACTAGCATGTGTAGGAGTTGATTGAGCCATATGTATGTGTTGTTCCTACCTTGCTATGCCTGCTATGCTTAGAGTCGTGTCAGGTCTGGTTCATCTGGGTGATGGCTAGAGTGAAATGATTATGTCGGTAATGAGAGTGGTGTGGTGAACACGATTTGGTAAAGGTATCGATGAGAGGCCATGTAGGAGTACATGGTGGGTTGTTTCATTGAAGCCGACCTTAAGCACTGAGATCTGTATGTGTGATTTAAGAATCAGCTACTACCATGCATTGGGCCCGAAACCAATGGACCCTCTCGGCTTCTTATTCACCCTAGTTCTCCGTCCAGGAGTTGTAAGTAGTTTCTGGTGTTTGTAGCCTACTGGAGGCCGTGGACAGCGCTGACCGTAGGGGTGGGCTGTGATGCGGTAGGTACGTGGCCGGGTGTACCGAATACCCGTTAGGTATCTCGGGAACCCTGTTCACATCGTTCGGGGCCGTATGGGAAACCTCGGCCGGACTCCTTGCGGATGGAACCTGGATAGGCGATAAACCTGGACTGGAGGCTTAGGTGATTAGGTAGGTCGCGGCCGACACCCACGTTGGGCTTCCGCTTGAAGGTTGCCGAGTACATGTCGTGTAAACGACGGTAAGTGGTGAGAGCGTGTATGAAGAAGTACACCCCTGCAGGGTTAACATGATCTATTCGAATAGCCGCGTCCGCGGTAAAGGACTACTGGGTTGCCTATACAGTTCATAGACAAGTAAATGGAAACTACGAAAAGCCTCAAGATAAGTGTGAGTGCCGAGGATGGCTCTTCCGTAGGAAGACGGAGGCGGATCCTCGGTAGTGTATTGAAGTGGTGAGTAGTGGACTCGTGTGCGCAAAACCATTTCAAGTTGGAGTATCGTAGGATAGTCTAGCCAAGAGTCAAAGCTGGCTTGCTGCAATAACTCCACCAACCCTTCTTGATACTATGCATGTATGTAGGATCTGATGTAAGTCTTGCTGAGTACCTTTGTACTCATGTTGCTATAATTTACATTTTTTACAGAAGACGCTGCAACCCCTTCTGATGGGTTCTATGTAGACGTTGACATCAACGAGTAGGCTAAAGACCCAGGTGGTGATCCTGAGCTTGTGAAGGACCATGGAGTATAGCTAGGCTTTCCAAGCCTCTTTTATTTTACTAGTTGTCTGTACTCAGACAAGTTACTTCCGCTGCTGGTTTGTATGACTGTATGACTTGAATGTTGGGTCGCGAGACCCGTACCTTTGTGTATGTTATGTATGGCTCTCTGAGCCTTGAATAAAGTACTTGTGTCGTAGAGTCATGTTGTGATGCTTCGTTGTATTTGCACATATCAAGCATATTGTGTGTATGATTGAAATGCTTGGTATGTGTGGGATCTGACTATCTAGTTGTTTATCTTTAGTAGCCTCTCTTACCGGGAAATGTCTCCTAGTGTTACCGCGGAGCCATGGTAGCTTGCTACTGCTCTGGAACACTTAGGCTGGCCGGCATGTGTCCTTCTTCGTTCCTGTGTCTGTCCCTTCGGGGAAATGTCACGCATTGAGTACCGGAGTCCTGTTAGCCCGCTACAGCCCGGTTTACCAGAGTCCTGCTAGCCCAGTGCTACAGCCCGGACCCACTTGCTGATGACCGACACGTTCGAAGCTGGGTCATGGATGCCTGTCCCTGTAAGTCTGTGCCACTTTGGGTTTACGACTAGTCATGTCAGCCCGGGCTCCTTATCATATGGATGCTAGCGACACTATCATATACGTGAGCCAAAAGGCGCAAACGGTCCCGGGCAAAGGTAAGGCGACACCCGTGGGGATACCGTGCGTGAGGCCGCAAAGTGATATGAGGTGTTACCGGCTAGATCGATGTGACATCGAGTCGGGGTCCTGACAGCGTTGGCATCAGAGCCGGACTGCCTGTAGGTTCTCCAAGCCAAACTGGTCGATGTTGAGTCTAGAAATTCTTTAGTTATATGTAGGGGAATTGTTTGTGGGATGGAACGTAAGGCTCTTTTTACTCCTTTATCTTATGACATTCTGATCTGAGTCAGTCCATTCTTCTACCGGGGGTTAAGGAATTAGGATCTATTCTCTCTATCAGGATCACGTGTTACTAATCAGTAGTACCTTATAAGTTTGATGGATACAAGCCTAGTTCAGTTCTACTACCACATTATGTTGTTAGAATGGATTCAGAACTTTGATATGATGATGTTGAGTGTGTACGAAATCCTTTGTCAAATGTCTCAAATCCTTCTTGAGCATTTACAGCTGTTATGCTGCCGAAATTTTGCTAGAAATTCTAATGCCTTTGCATTATGATTGTGCTTTCAGATGGCCACTCGCGACCTCAATCAAGTGGTTCGCCTGACTCGATGCCTAGATGTACCCGGCCATACTGCTAAGTTGGTCAGGGTAATGACTGAGGCTGGATACCACTGGTATCCTGAGTACACGGTCGAAGAGCAATTTCAGGACTTCAATCAAAGCCAGTATCTCTGCACTATCAGGATATTTCCATCTTATCTTGGATCCACCGAGCCCCTTCACTGCTCCTATGGACTCGGGGTTACCATTGAGATGGCTGTGCAGGACGCCGCCTACTCTATGATGACCATCATGCGAGTCAGATCTGGACTATTTCGGGACTCTGATTTCCGGTATATGCCAGGATCACTTCCGGGAGCACAAGGGTATCTCCAGGCTGTATATGCTAACCCCACCCAGGAGGATTCACGGACTCGCACCACTGCTGAGATGCTCGAGGATAAGGACTGTGAAAATCGGGCCTTAAGGTTAGAGCTCTTCAATACCCGTGCTGACCACTGGGCTACTTTGACTCGGTTCGCACCGGCGGTGCAAGCTGGATATTCGGATATGCGCGATCTCTATCCTGTGAGATCTGCTCTGCCAGACGTGATGGGTTGGCGTGATGTAGGAGGCATCACCCCACCTCGTGGTCCCCGCAGGCCACCGTCTGTTGGTCCAAGACCTCATCCTAGCCCCTATGGTCCACAGGCTCCGCGAGATCATCTGTTTCCGGATGATCATGTTGAGCTTCCAGGCTATGGAGGTGACTTCTACGAGGACTACTACGGATCGGTCTGAGTTAGCGGTAGTATCACTAGTTCGCACTAGCTGTGTCGTCTATCGTCCCGCGTGACTAGTGGGATATGACCTAGTTTGTACTCTTTCCGGAGGAGTAGAAAAATAATGTATAGGAGCTTGGGATGCCTCCGATGAGATGTAATCCTCTTTTCACCATAATAGTACTTTGTTTGGTCTTGTACTAAACCCTGTATGGTGTGTATGACGATGGAATAAAGAAGCAGTTTCTGTATCTACCATGTCATACGGATGATCATCTTGCATTTCGAGTTATTCCTTACATTTTATATCCTATGTCGGAATTTTATCATCCTGACTAAATCATTGTCTTGTTTACCTAGGATGGTCAACACGCGCACTAACCCTGCTCCTCAAGAGCAGGCCGAAGGCAGTGAAGTCAGGGATGCAAATCTGCCTCATCCTCCTTCCCTAGCCGAGGTTATGATGGAAGCTGAGAGAAACAAGCGGGAGACCAACCGTTTGTTGGAGCGTATTGAACAGAACACAGCACACCATCAGAGGACTAATTTGGTGTCACTCAGTGATTTTATCAAATTGCATCCACCCACGTTCCACCACTCCGTCGAGCCTCTCGACGCTGATGACTGGCTTCGCAGTATCGCTCACAAACTGCGTTCCGCGCTGGTAGCGGAGGCTGACAAGGTCACCTTTGCTGCATATCATCTTGAAGGCCCCGCCAGTCTATGGTGGGAGAATTATGGAGCTATGCGCCCGGCGGGCCATGTCACTACTTGGGCTGAATTCAACGAGGCTTTCCGTGAACATCACATTCCGGAGGGTCTCATGGACCGTAAACGTGAAGAATTTTGCAGTTTCACCCAAGGCCGACTTTCTGTGGATGCTTACAGCAGGGAGTTTGGTAATCTCGCACGGTATGCAACTGAGGAAGTGTCTACTGATGCCAAGAAGCAAGCAAGGTTCCGTAAGGGGCTTAGTCCTGAGCTTCGCCGCGACCTCCGTCTGCATGAGTGCACATCTTTTCAGAAACTTGTCAACAAGGCCATCAGTGCTGAAACTGGTCAGACTGATTATGACGCAACACGCAAGCATGGCCGTGATATGGGTTCCTCATCCGGTGCTGGTCCTCAGAAGCGCCGCGTGTGGGTACCCAACACCGCCCTGCCACCCAGGTTCACACCGAGGCCATCTTTCCAGGCGCCTCGCCCTGTTCAACAGTCTGTTCCAGCCAAGCCCTATGGGGGTCCAACCAACAATGCTCCTCCACGTACCAGTTCCGTAACTTGTTTCAAGTGTGGGGAATCTGGTCACTATATGCGTGAGTGTCCCCAGACCAACCCCAACCAGTCTGCTAAAGCTGTTGGCCGTGGCAAGCCGACAGGAAAAGTATTCCACGCCAAGCCGGCCACCGCTTCACGTGGCCATGTCAACTGTATCTCTGCCGAAGAAGCTCAAGAGGATCCCGATGTCGTTCTCGGTACGCTTCTTGTTAATTGCCACCCGACATCTGTTCTTTTCGATACAGGAGCCTCTCATTCATTTATATCCGAGAACTATGCTCGTTTGCATAACACCGCATTCTGTGACATGCCATCCACTATGGAAATTTCTACTCCTGGGTCTAGATGGCAGACCTCTAGGGTAAGTTATGGAAATGAAATCCAAGTCGACAGACTTGTTTTCCTTGCGTCTTTGATAGCCCTTAAATCTTCAGATATTAATATCATTCTGGGTATGGACTGGATGTCAGCTCATCATGCCCAAATTGATTGCTTCTCTAGGACTGTTCAACTCACCCATCCTTCGGGGAAGATAGTCAATGTCTTGACCCGAATAGCCAAGCGACAATTATATTCTCTTAACGCCAGCCCTTTGCCAGACCTTGAGGACATTCTGGTAGTCCGTGACTTCCCGGATGTCTTTCCAGAGGAATTGCCAGGTGTTCCACCTGACAGGGATGTTGAGTTCGTAATAGACCTCATTCCAGGAACCGTTCCGATTGCTAGAAGACCTTATAAGATGGCACCCCTAGAACTAGCCGAGCTTAAGAAACAACTCGATGAGTCCTTGAAAAAGGGTTTCATCCGCCCTAGTTCATCTCCGTGGGCTTGCCCCGTCCTACTCGTCAAGAAGAAGGATGGTACGGACCGGATGGTTGTAGATTACCGACCTGTCAATTTGGTCACAATTAAGAACAAATATCCACTTCCCAGGATCAACGACCTGTATGATCAGCTCGCTGGATCCTCAGTCTTCTCCAAGATGGATTTGAGGTTGGGCTACCATCAAATCAAAATCAGAAACGGGGATATTCCTAAAACGGACTTTGTTACTCGTTATGGCCAATACGAGTACACCGTCATGTCCTTCGGCTTAACCAACGCTCCAGCCACCTTTTCTCGGTTAATGAACTCAATCTTCATGGAGTATTTGGATAAATTCGTCGTAGTTTATCTCGATGATATACTCGTCTACTCCAAGAACGAGGAAGAACATGCCGAACATCTAAGGCTAGTGTTGAAGAAACTTCGAGAGCATCGCCTTTATGCCAAATTTTCTAAATGTGAATTCTGGTTGTCAGAAGTGACCTATCTGGGTCATGTAATATCTGGTAAAGGTATTGCTGTTAACCCTGAGCGAGTTCAAGCCGTCCTTAATTGGACTCCACCCGAATCGGTCAAGCAAGTTCGGAGTTTTCTAGGCTTAGCGAGCTATTGTCGTCGCTTTGTCGAGAACTTCTCCAAGGTTGCTAAACCTCTAACCGAACTCCTCAAGAAAGATAAGAAGTTCGAATGGACTCTACAGTGTGAGCACAGCTTTCAGGAACTGAAAAGACGCCTGACCTCTGCTCCCTTACTAGTACCGCCAGACTTCTCCAAGGACTTTGTTATCTACTGCGACGCCTCGTGACAAGGACTAGGTTGCATTCTCATGCAAGATCGACACGTAATCGCCTACGCTTCACGGCAATTGCACCCACATGAGGAGAATTATCCTACTCATGATCTAGAGCTTGTAGCTGTAGTCTATGCACTTAAAACCTGGCGACATTACCTCCTCGGTAATCGTTGCGAAATATTCACTGATCACCAAAGTCTGAAGTACATCTTCACCCAACCGGATCTGAATCTCAGGCAAAGACGTTGGGTTGAGTTGATCACAGACTTCGACTTAGGAATAACCTACACCCCAGGGAAAGCCAACGTCATGGCTGATGCGCTAAGTCGTAAATCTTATTGTAACAACCTGATGTTACAACAAAGTCAACCGCTTCTCCATGAGGAATTTCGGAAGCTTAATCTTCACACTGTACCTCAAGGTTTTCTTTCCACCTTGGTGGCAAAACCTACCCTTACGGATCAGATTATCAAAGCACAGAAGGTAGATCCGGGAATCTCCCGCATCAAGAGAAACATTCAGAAAGGAATTGCGAATTGCTTCTCCATTAATGATCAAGGGGTAGTATACTTCGGGGATCGACTAGTGGTTCCCAAGTGCGAAACCTGAGGCGATTAATCCTTAAGGAAGCCCATGAATCTCCTCTCACCATTCATCCCGGTAGTACTAAGATGTATCAGGACCTACGCCAGAGGTTCTGGTGGACTAGGATGAAGAGAGAAATTGCTCAGTATATTGCTAATTGCGACGTCTGTCGTCGTGTAAAAGCAGAGCATCAACGGCCTGCTGGCACCCTTCAACCCTTAGCTATTCCTGAATGGAAATGGGATAAAATTGGTATGGATTTCATTACCGGTTTTCCCAGGACCAAGAGAGGGAATAATGCTATTTTCGTCGTGGTCGATCGTCTTTCCAAAGTAGCCCATTTCTTACCTGTTCGTGAGAGTATAACCGCTAGCCAGCTGGCAGACTTATACATCTCCCGAATAGTGTCCCTCCATGGTGTTCCTTTGGAAATTAACTCGGATCGAGGAAGTCTTTTCACCTCTCGATTTTGGGAAAGTTTCCAAAATGCTATGGGAACCCGTCTCTCTTTTAGCACCGCTTTCCACCCTCAGTCGAGTGGTCAAGTGGAACACGTCAATCAGATTCTAGAAGACATGCTTCGAGCCTCTGTTATCTCATTCGGAATGGACTGGGAGAAGTGTCTTCCATTTGCCGAATTCGCTTACAACAACAGCTATCAATCTAGCTTGGATAAAGCCCCTTTTGAAGTTCTCTATGGACGACGGTGTCGAACACCCCTTAACTGGTCAGAGACCGGGGAAAGACAATTATTTGGCCCGGATATGATTCAGGAAGCAGAAGAACAAGTTCGTATCGTTCGTGAAAAGTTGAAAACAGCCCAATCTCGTCAAAAGAGTCAATATGACCGAAAACATAAGGCTATGACTTTCGAGGTTGACGAGAAGGCTTATCTTCGGGTCACCCCTCTGAAGGGAACCCATCGTTTCGGTATCAAAGGCAAATTGGCTCCTCGTTACATTGGACCTTTTCGTATTCTCGCCAAACGAGGAGAAGTTGCCTACCAGTTGGAACTACCTCCGCATCTCTCCAGAGTCCACGATGTCTTCCACGTTTCTCAACTCAGGCGTTGCTTCTCGGATCCTATCCGTGAAGTGGACCACGAAACGCTTGATCTCCAAGATAATCTTACATATCGAGAGTACCCCATTCGTATCCTCGATCAAGCCGAACGTACCACCCGACGTCATAATATCAAGTTTCTCAAAGTTCAATGGTCGCACCATTCTGAGGATGAAGCAACTTGGGAAAGGGAGGATCGTCTTCGACTTGAATATCCCGCCTTCTTCCCGGAGGAACCCAAATCTCGGGACGAGATTCTTTTGAGTGGGGGTGAGTTGTCACACCCTAGCTAGTCATGCATTAGAGTGTTGCATCATGTCTACTCTTTCATCAGAAACTTGAAATGGGGATTTGTGAAACCCTCAGAATCATTTTTGAAAATGATCCAAATAAAAATTTCTCCAAAAAGGTCCAAGAAAATGCTCATGTTGCTCTCTGAAAATATTGGACAGAGATAAAAATCAAACCAATATTTTTAAGAGCTCATAGGTATTTATTTTGGACATTTGGAATTAATGCATAATTATTTGCATTGGAAATATATTACTTATATATATTAATATATGTCCAAATATTATGCCATTTATAAAGGAGCTCTGGAATAATATATCTAGCTCCTGCAAAAATTGGCATAAGTTAAATAAATGATTTAATATATTATTTAAATCAAAACAAATGTCAGAAATTAGAAAAACAAAAATAAATAAAAGGAGGAGCTTACGTGGGCTCCTCCCTGTGCAGCCCAGCCAGCTGGCCGGCCCAGCCAGCAGGCGGCCCAGCCCGCCTCCCTCCTCTGTCGTCTTCGTCCTCGACAGAGGGAGGGGAGTGTGGCCGGCGCGCGCGCGCGCCACCGCGCCACGCCACCTGCTCGCCTGCCTGCCTGCCCTCCCCTCCTCGCTCGATGCCTCGGACGACACCACGCCCTCCCCCCTGCTCTCTCTCACTCTCCCGCGGTTCTTCCCTCCTCTCCCTCGCTCTCTCTCTCACACGGCCGAACACCACCGTCGCCGCCGTTCACCATAGCAGCCGACACCGGCCACCCCTCGCTCCCCCGACTAGCCCAGAGGCTCCGCCTCGACCCCCTCTTCCTCCCCACCGCTCCACGGGCCTCCGGAAGCCCTGCATCGCCGCCCATGTCACCGTTCCCCTCCTCGGCCACCGAAGACCGTCGCCGTCGAATCGGGAGCTACCGGTCGTCCCCGAGCCCGCTAACCATCCCTGCAGCTCCGCGGTGAGCCACTGACTCGATTCCCCTTTGCCCCGTCGTCCCTAGCCTCTTGTAGCTGCCGCCCCCTTGAGCTCCGAAGCTCGCCGCCGCCGTGCCTCGTCGCCGCCGTGGCTGGAGCCGTTGTAGCTCGAAGCCGAGCACACCATCGTGCTCCACACCTCACCAGGAGCACGTAGCACGCACCAACGCCTCCCCTAACGCCCTGCAACGCCGATTCTGACCGCACCCGAACTCCGTCCGCCGCTCACGAGCTCGCCGTCGACGGTACCGGCCACCCCAGGCTCGGCCACCACCACCGTTCGACGCGCGGGAGCAAGGGCTCTCCAACGAGCCCAAGCACGGCCTCGCCCGTGCCCTGTAGCGCGTCCGCATCGCGCCGCCGTCTCGGGCCTCGCCGGTGTCATGTCGCCGGTGGGTTTGACCCACCTTGACCACGGCAGGACCCCCCCTGAGTCCCTGACAGGTGGGCCCAGCCCTGTAGCTAATTAGGATTAGCGCTAACCAATGTTAGTTAACCCCCCTGACACTGACCAGTGGGCCCCAGCGCCACTAATCCCTAATTAGGATTAATTTAACCTTGTTAAACCCCCCTGTCACTGACGTGTGGACCCCACACGTCAGGTTTGACCCCAGCCAGCCGCAGTTGACCACTGACGTCATGCTGACGTCATGCTGGGGCAATATTTATATCTCTGGATTTAATTTAAATCAGGAAATTCCAGAATATTATTTAAACTTCAAAAATTCATAACTTTTATTCTGTAACTCCAAATTGGACAAATTATATATGAAAAATGATCAGAAAAATCCAATCTATCCATCTGTACTATTTTCATGCATGATCAAACAAGTTAAATTGATGTTTTAAGCAGAACAAGGAAAAGCACTTTAAAAGGCCATGTTTGAGTTTGAAATTTGAATCTTTGATTCAAATTTGTTCAAACCCTTCTGGTTTTAGTTGCATTAGCCCAACACACTCATTTTGCCATGTTTCATGCATGCATCATATTGTTGCACATTGTTTGGTGATGGTTGTGTATCGGTGTCCTTTGCGACAGGTTCTGCCTCCGAGGAGTACCGTGATTACCCTAACGAAGAACCGTATCAGTGCATCGAACCATCAGGCAAGCAACCAACCATTTGATCATATCGATACAATCCCATGTTCTCGCTCCTGCTCTCTTTTACTGCATTAAGACAACGTGTTTCAAACTGCTGTGTGCTACGGTAGTTGAACCCATTTCCTCTGCATGACCTGTCATTGCCACAGTAACTAGATGAAACCCACTAGCATGTGTAGGAGTTGTTTGAGCCATATGTATGTGTTGTTCCTACCTTGCTATGCCTGCTATGCTTAGAGTCGGGTCAGGTCTGGTTCATCTGGGTGATGGGCTAGAGTGAAATGATTATGTCGGTAATGAGAGTGGTGTGGTGAACACGATTTGGTAAAGGTATCGATGAGAGGCCATGTAGGAGTACATGGTGGGTTGTTTCATTGAAGCCGACCTTAAGCACTGAGATCTGTATGTGTGATTTAAGAATCAGCTACTACCATGCATTGGGCCCGAAACCAATGGACCCTCTCGGCATCTTATTCACCCTAGTTCTCCGTCCAGGAGTTGCAAGTAGTTTCTGGTGTTTGTAGCCTACTGGAGGCCGTGGACAGCGCTGACCGTAGGGGTGGGCTGTGATGCGGTAGGTACGTGGCCGGGTGTACCGAATACCCGTTAGGTATCTCGGGAACCCTGTTCACATCGTTCGGGGCCGTATGGGAAACCTCGGCCGGACTCCCTGTAGATGGAACCTGGATAGGCGATAAACCTGGACTGGAGGCTTAGGTGATTAGGTAGGTCGTGGCCGACACCCACGTTGGGCTTCCGCTTGAAGGTTGCCGAGTACATGTCATGTAAACGACGGTAAGTGGTGAGAGCGTGTATGAAGAAGTACACCCCTGCAGGGTTAACATGATCTATTCGAATAGCCGCATCCGCGGTAAAGGACTACTGGGTTGCCTATACAGTTCATAGACAAGTAAATGGAAACTACTAAAAGCCTCAAGATAAGTGTGAGTGCCGAGGATGGCTCTTCCGTAGGAAGACGGAGGCGGATCCTCGGTAGTGTATTGAAGTGGTGAGTAGTGGACTCGTGTGCGTAAAACCATTTCAAGTTGGAGTATCGTAGGATAGTCTAGCCAAGAGTCAAAGCTGGCTTGCTGCAATAACTCCACCAACCCTTCTTGATACTATGCATGTATGTAGGATCTGATGTAAGTCTTGCTGAGTACCTTTGTACTCATGTTGCTATAATTTTCATTTTTTACAGAAGACGCTGCAACCCCTTCTGATGGGTTCTATGTAGACGTTGACATCAACGAGTAGGCTAAAGACCCAGGTGGTGATCCTGAGCTTGTGAAGGACCATGTAGTATAGCTAGGCTTTCCAAGCCTCTTTTATTTTACTAGTTGTCTGTACTCAGACAAGTTACTTCCGCTGCTGGTTTGTATGACTGTATGACTTGAATGTTGGGTCGCGAGACCCGTACCTTTGTGTATGTTATGTATGGCTCTCTGAGCCTTGAATAAAGTACTTGTGTCGTAGAGTCATGTTGTGATGCTTCGTTGTATTTGCACATATCAAGCATATTGTGTGTATGATTGAAATGCTTGGTATGTGTGGGATCTGACTATCTAGTTGTTTATCTTTAGTAGCCTCTCTTACCGGGAAATGTCTCCTAGTGTTACCACGGAGCCATGGTAGCTTGCTACTGCTCTGGAACACTTAGGCTGGCCGGCATGTGTCCTTCTTCGTTCCTGTGTCTGTCCCTTCGGGGAAATGTCACGCATTGAGTACCAGAGTCCTGTTAGCCCGCTACAGCCCGGTTTACCGGAGTCCTGCTAGCCCAGTGCTACAGCCCGGACCCACTTGCTGATGACCGACACGTTCGAAGCTGGGTCATGGATGCCTATCCCTGTAAGTCTGTGCCACTTTGGGTTTACGACTAGTCATGTCAGCCCGGGCTCCTTATCATATGGATGCTAGCGACACTATCATATACGTGAGCCAAAAGGCGCAAACGGTCCCGGGCAAAGGTAAGGCGACACCCGTGGGGATACCGTGCGTGAGGCCGCAAAGTGATATGAGGTGTTACCGGCTAGATCGATGTGACATCGAGTCGGGGTCCTGACAGAATAATACACCGGTCGACTCCAAAGCAAGTGACGACCACATGGACCCAGTGACAGAGCAGGATGAACCAGCGGACAGCGAACGTAGTACGGAGCCGCTGTCCGATCACGGCGACGCCGAGGGTAAAGCTCATCAACCTGTCACTGGAGAGGAGAATAGTCTGGACTACGATGCAAACATCATCCCGGAAAGGCACTTGGAGCAACAGGACCTCCATAGAAGGCTTATTGCCACCGCGAGGAGTCTGAAGAAGAAGAAGTAAAGGCTTAAGGCCGCGCAAAATACACTCAATAGTAGATGGAACAAAGTGCTCGACATTGAAGAAAAGTACGGTGGCAGCTGCCACACAAAGAGCTATCCAAAGCGCAAGATGCTACCCGAATTCGATGACGAGGCTTTAGAGCCTATACAGCCGAAAAATAAAACGGCTAATCAGGAGGATCGACCACCCCGTGGCCGCGATAGGGCGGCTAACAAATGTCGCACATAAGTTAGCACACGATTTACGTGAGGACTTGCACCAAAGAGCTGGTATGACCAGGCCCATTTATGGATCTAGGAAGCGTGCTCCGACACAGAATCAAAACCGAACACTACAACCGCCAGAATGCCATGACATATCCAAATACAGGCGTTCCGCGCACCCCCTATGCTTGACCGATGAGATTCTGGATCATGAATTTCCAGGAGGATTCAAACCCGTGAACATACAAGCAAACGACGAAACGACAGACCCTGGGGTCTGGATTGAGGACTTTATCCTTCATATCCACATGGCTCACGGAGATGATCTCCACGCCATAAAATACTTAACCCTCAAGTTGAAAGGACCAGCTAGGCACTGGCTAAAGAGCCTCCCCGAAAACTCAATTGGAAGTTGGGAAGAGCTCGAAGATGCTTTTAGGGCTAATTTTCAAGGGACCTATGTCCATCCTACGGATGTAGACGATTTAAGTCATATAACTCAACAGCCCGGAGAGTCAGCCCGAAAGCTTTGGAACAGATTCCTCACTAAGAAGAATCAAATTGTCGACTGCCCGGACGCCGAAGCCTCAGCGGCTTTCAAACACAGTGTCCGGGACAAATGGCTCGCCAGACACCTCGGCCAGGAAAACTGAGGACAATGGCAGCCCTAACAAGCCTTATGACCCGCTTTTGCGCGGGCAAAGACAGTTGGCTGGCCTGTAGCGGCACTGGCGACCCAGGCACATCCGAAGTCAGGGATGGCAATGGAAAACCACGACGAAATAAAAGCAAGCGTCGAAACAATGAAGAGAGCCCAGACAACACGACAGTAAACACCAGATTCAGGGGCTCTTGACCCAATCAACGGAAAAAGCCATTCAAAGGCAGCAGAGATGGACCATCCAGCTTAAACAAGATTCTAGACAGATTATGTCAGATTCATGGAACAACCGACAAACTGGCAAATCACACCAACAGAGAATGCTGGCTCTTCAAGCAATCCGGCAAGCTAAACGCCGAACACAAGGGGAGGGAGACACCAAGCGAAGACGAGGATGAGCCTCGCCAGCCGAACACTGGGGGACAAAAAAAATTCCCACCGGAGGTCAAGACAGTGAACATGATTCACGTAACGAAGAGGAGGAGCAAACGCAAACTCCAAGACGCATGCGCCGTGGAGCGCTCTACCCCCCAAGTTCAACCCTTGGTCGGCTTACCCGATCACTTTTGATCGCGGGGATCACCTGACTAGTATCTGGCACGGAGGATCGGCTGCCTTGGTACTAAACAAATAATTGACGGATACAAACTCAACCGAGTCCTCATGGACGGCGGCAGTAGTCTTAATCTGATATATCAGGACACAGTCCGCAAAATGGGGATAGACCCGACAACAATCAGCCAAAGGAATACTACCTTTAAAGGAGCAATACCTGGCTCAGAGGCCCGCTGCACGGGCTCTCTAGTACAAGAGGTTGTTTTCGGTTCCCCCGACAACTTCTGAAGTGAAAAGTTAACCTTCGACATCGCTCCATTCCGAAGTGGCTATCAAGCACTACTCGGAAGAACAACCTTCACTCGTTTTAATGCAATACCGCATTACGCTTATCTTAAGCTTTAGATGCCCAGTCCACGTGATCATCATAGTTAGTGGAAACACAGAATGATCCTTACGTGCGGAAGAATGTGTGGCGTCTTTAGCAGCCGAACACTGAACGCCCTCTCCAACTAGAATAAATGATCGGTCGTCAAGACTGCGGACACGACTAGATGAGTCCGGTGGACCACTAGCTGTAACATCTCAAATAAACCTAAGACTAGGTCGATGGATATACCCCGATAGGTGGGGCTAGGGGCTTCCCACATGTAAAAAGGACTACAGTTCGGCTCGATCTTATTTAGATTGAATTTTAATGGTTTATTAAGAATAACCAATTTTTCGCACGAAAACTTCCACCTGGGCTCTTCTCTCTTACAGATGATCATCATGCTACACCCTTCTAGGATACAACACAACGGAGACACAGGCGCAGACGTGTAGCAGGGCCCCATTCAAAGGTTTCTTCTTAGATTAAGAACCTGTGTAAACCTTTTTTACTGTCTCTTGTTGCTTCACACCCTCAGGATACTCAACATAACCAATAGGGATGCTGGCGTTATTGACATTTCGTCACGTCAGACTAATGCACGTACCTGGATATTCAGGGCTTATTATCGAGGGCGTTACTTAGCCCAGTATATGTTGTAAAGACCGAATACCTTAGGGAGTGTTTGGCGTCGCGAGTTTGGCCTTATATGCATCAGCTTCGAATCATGTCTTTGGTAAATAGTTGGGTTTGCCCGGCTCCCGTGTTTTGCTACCTTACGTTCCGCTCTATCGTCTATGGTGGCACCAAGAGAACTACTGTGATTGTGCCCTGGTTCATCTGGATGAGCACCTCAGTAGAGAAATGTAACACCCTCGATGCGACTATAGCTCCCACGTGTCGAGGCACGACTTAGAGATATAATCGCATTGAAGGCATATGTCGCAAGTTAGGCAATCTACACAACATCCCATGTAATATGATAATAACAGGGGAGGTAACATAGTTGGCTTACACTCGCCACGTCAATCAAGAACATAAATAACATTACATCATACAGACACTCATGGCCCGACTACGGCGCCAAAATAAAAGATAACCCAACATGCGACACGGTCCCAATCACCCCCAACTGGGCACCACTACTGATCATCGGGAAAGGAAACATAGTATCGTTGAGAGTCTTCGTCGAACTCCCACTTGAGCTCATACGCGTCTCCTGGAGCAGAATCATCAGGCCCTGCATCTGGTGTAATAGTAATCTGTGAGCCACAGGGACTCAGCAATCTCGCACCCTCGCGATCAAGACTATTTGAGCTTATAGGTAAGGCAAGGTAAAATATGAGTGGAGCTGCAGCAAGCGAATAGCAAGTATGGTGGCTAACTTATTCGCAAAAGAGAGCGAGAAGAGGAGGCAAAGCACGAGCGAGAAGCTAGAGAACAACCTGCGCAAACATTACTCCAACACCGTGTCCACTTCCCGGACTCCGCCGAGAAGAGGCCATCACGGTAACACACTCAGTTGGTTCATTTTAATTAATTAAGGTTCAAGTTATCTACAACCGGACATTAACAAATTCCCATCTGCCCATAACCGCGGGCACAACTTTCGAAAGTTCAATCCCTGCAGGGGAGTCCCAACTTAGCCCATGACAAGCTCTCACGGTCAATGAAGGAATGGACCTCCTCCCAAGACGTTCCGATCAGACTCGGTATCTCGGTAACTCAAGACACTTCGACAGGTTAAAACAAGACCAGCAACACCGCCCGAATGTGCCGACAAATCCCGATAGGAGCTGCACATATCTCTTTCTCAGGGCGCACTCAGACGAGACATCCAACGAGTAAAACCAACCCTCAAGTTTCCCCGAGGTGGCCCCGCAGTCTACTCGGTCGGACCAACACTCAGAGGAGCACTGGCCCGGGGGGGGGGGGGGGTTAAAATAAGATGACCCTTGGGCTCCGGTAACCCAAGGGAAAAAGAGGCTAGGTGGCGAATAGTAAGACCAATGTTGGGCATTGCTGGAAAAGCTTTAATCAAGGCGAACTATCAAGGGGTTCCCATTATAACCCAATCGCGTAAGGAACACAAACATCCGGGAACATAACACCGATATGACGGAAACTAGGGCGGCAAGAGTGGAACAAAACACTAGGCGAGAGGCCGAGCCTTCCACCCTTTACCAAGTATATAGATGCATTATGATAACATAACAATATAATGATATCCCAACAAGTAAATAAAAGATGTTCCAACAAGGAACGGCCTCCAATCTTCACCTGCAACTAGCAACGCTATAAGAGGGGCTGAGCAAAGCGGTAACATAGCCAATCAACAGTTTGCTAGGACAATGGTGGGTTAGAGGTTTGACATGGCAATTTAGGAGGCTTGCAAGCAAGTGGTAGGCATCGTAGCAATGGCATAGCAAAAGAGCGAGCAAACTAGCATAGCAAAGATAGTAGTGATTTCGAGGGTATGATCATCTTGCCTACACAGTTGTCAGAGTTGACTGGATCCACAAAAGCAAACTCAACGGGCTCCTCGTTAGCGAACTCATCTCCCGGCTCTACCCAACAAGACAAACAAGCAACAAGGATACAATCAACCACGTGCAAGACCAAGCAATATGATGAAATGATGATATGCTATGCGGGATGCGATGCGGGATGCAAAAATGCAAGATATGACAGGAAATGCATGAACCTAGCCTCAACTTGGAATTCCAAGGGTGCCACTGGAAAGATGAGATGAAATCGCTTGAAAACGATATAAAGAACGCCGGAATCGGAGTTACGGTTTGGAAATGGCAAGCGATTCAAAATTGACACCGGTCTGTGATTTACAGCAAGTAGGCATCTAAATGCAATGAGATGAACATGCTACAGCACCCAAACATGACAAAAAAATACATGACAGGGATGCACACAAGATGCTTAACAAAAGTCTAGCACTGAGCTATGGCCAATTCATCCATTAGGAGGTTCAAACAAGCATGGCAAAAACGCAACTGGATAACAGATCTCAGACTTAGTGAAATTAACACTTGTCTGGAATTTCAGATCATATAGCCCTCTTCGGAGCAACAAAACAATATGCTACAGGACCTGAACATGACAAAGAAAGGCATGGCATGGAGCTACTCAACAAGCTTAACAAAAGTCCCTTAGTGACCTTGAGCCAAAAGGGATCACAAAATATACTAACAAGCACACGAACATAGCAAAAACATAATCAGTTTTCAGATTTGGTGAAAACTGGGACATGCTGAAATATAACTCACAAAGGCATGTTTACGAGCTTGATGCACTCACCACGGTGCAAGTAATGGCAAGACAAGCATACATCCTTAAAGAAGGCACAAAATACAGGCTAGACATGGCAAGAACAATGGCATAGCATGCACAGATCAACTATAATAACATCGGCAAAATCGCAAACAAGTTGGCGATCTGCCCAGATTCGCAACGAAGCAAAAGTAGAGCTCGATTGACTCAAGCTAGGGTGTTCCATAATTGCAAACAAATATATGGATGGATAGAGCATAAAAATATTAACAAAACTCCTTTACTGATCATCCTCAAAAGAGGCACGGATCACTAGGAAACAACAAGAACATATGACATCATGAACTAAACAATCCCAGGACTTAGTGAAGTCCCTGAAAACAGAATTACCGGGTGCCTCACTTTGCACGGGTTGCACCTCTGGAAAGATAACAATATGCTTTACAAAACATATGAAGGACTCACGGGCATATCATGCAGACAATAATCATGGCAAAAATGACAAAAGTCTAAGATGAACTAGCATATCTGACAATTAACTCACGAAGCCTCCTTCTAACAGCATTTTGGGCATCAGTATGAACTCAAATGAAAATGATACAATGGAATGAAATGATGTGCTCGTCGAGACGAACATTTTGATATACTATATGTCCAAAACGGAGCTACGGGTGCGGAGATATAGCCGGTCAAAGTTAGCACAAAAATTAGGGTTTGGAGGAGCAAAGTTAACCGTCAAATTTCAGATCTGAGATCTGCACGCTTCCCGAGGCTCGCCGGCCCGCAAAGTTCACCGGAGCACGGAAGTCGAGGTTTGTCGGAGAGGAAGAAGACCGGGGCAGCGCCGGGGAGGTCGGAGGAGGCCGGAGCGGCCGGACGGAGGAGGAGGCGGCGGCCGGCGCGGTGGCCCGCGGCAGCGGCGGTGGCGCCCACCGGAGCTGAGGGAGGCGGCGGCGACCGAGGCGAGGAGGCGCGGGGGCGGCTCGGGCTCGCGGGGGCCAGATCTGGGCATCCCGGGCCGCGGCGGCAGCGAGGTGGCGATGCCACGTGGCGGCGAGCCACTGGCTGCGGGCGGCGGCGGGCGTCGGGTCGGACACGTCCGGCGCGGGTCGGACACGTCCGGCGTGGCGGAGAGGGATTTAGGGTTTCGGGGAGAGGGAGAGATCCGAAATTTGGAATGGGGGGTGTATATATAGGCATAGGAGGAGCTAGGAGAGTCCAAATGAGGTGCGGTTTTCGGCCACGCGATCGTGATCGAATGCTCTAGGACATGGAGCAGAGTTTGGTGGGTTTTGGGCCAAATTGGAGGGGTGTTGGGCTGCAACACACACGAGGCCTTTTCGGTCCCTCAGTTAACCGTTGGGGTACCAAACGAAGTCCAAATGGTACGAAACTTGACAGGCGGTCTACCGGTAGTAAACCAAGGCCGCTTGGCAAGTCTCGGTCCAATCCGGAAATGTTTAATCCCCACACGCGAAAGAAAGCTAGAAATGGCCACCGAAGGAGAACGAAGCGCCGGAATGCAAAATGGACAACGGGGAAAATGCTCGAATGCATGAGACGAACACGTATGCAAATCAATGCACATGATGACATGATATGATATGCATGACAACAATAACAACACACAGAGACAAAGACCCGAACCCGAGAAAATAAATATAACTTAACGCCGGAAACGGCAAGAGTTGGAGTACAAATTGGGAAAATTACATCCGGGGTGTTACAAGAAAGCCAAAAACTGAATATCATGATAAAGCGCGAAACTAGTCAACCACTCGAGGACTCAGCGGAATCTTCGTGATTCCTCCGCATTAATGAAGGACCAGTTTCCCGGTCATGTACGTATGCGCACCGTATTCGGATAAGCGCGGAAGTACCAGGGGCTATATAGTAGCCCCACTGTCAAACTCCTATGGCTAAGTGAAAGTGTTAAAGCAATATAGTTCGATTGCCTTGTTTGCCGTGCTAGCACCTCCTTAATGGACCAAGACGTTGGATCAAGTGTGAATACGCGCTTTTCCGAACACTCCCACATTATATGCGTGGGTGCTGAAGCCGACGACTGCAAACTTTCAGGATATATACAAACATAAAACGGCTGCACATGAGGCATCATAATACTTTCAGGCAAAAGTATAAACATAGCCTTTTATAAGCCAAATAGCTTTGTTTTTACAAATTGGGATACATGTCACTCGAACATGATACTATTCGAGCACTGAGCCTCTATTAAAGGAGCGCCTTCTAGGACTTCCTCAAAATAGTGCTCGGACGAGACGTGGCCTATGGCCGAACCCCGGGTTGCAATAGCAGTGGCATCCATCTCTGCCCAGTATGTCTTAACACGGGCAAGAGCCATCCGCGTACCCTCTATGCACCCCGACCTCTTTACAGCGTCGATATGCGGCACAACACCAATGAATCGTTGCATTAAACCAAAATAACTATTCGGCCTTAGTCCTTCCGACCAAAGATGATCCACGACAGACCTCATGGCAAGCCCGGACAACCTATGGAGCTCAACCCACTCGGCCATTTGCTCATTTAACAGCAGCAGACGCGTTGGAGCACTAAACTGCGACCAGAACAGCTTTTCCACTTCATGATCTTTTTGATCTTTGAAAAACTTAGTCGCATCAGCAGCACTCGTTGCCAGGTCCGAATACGCGTCTATACCACTCCATAATTGATCCAGAGGGGCATACTTCGGATCTCCGAACATCGTTCGCAACAAAAAGGGCTTCCCAGCCATGATATCTCCGGCTTGACGAAGCTCCTCCTTCACCGCTCTGATTTTAGAGCGGGTCTCCTTGGCTTCTACCATGGCTTTCTCCAGGTCCGCCGCTTTCGCTTGGCTTTCCTTTTCAAGAAGCTCATACCGGTTGGCGGCATCCTTCTGCTCAACGGCCATTTTGGCTATTTTATCTTCGCTCTCGCGATGAGTAGCCCGTTCGGCTCTTAACTCTTCGGCCGCCTTTAGGGCGGCTACATCACTCCTCCTGGCTTGTTCCTTGGCTCAGGAAAGTTCCGCCCGAAGGGTCTCCATGGTGGCAGCTCCATCTACAGTCACAGCATATTATAGATACTAGCATCATGCTCCTCTTCATATTTGTTGACCACCCGAAAACACATACCCTGTGCCTCGTCAAGCCGCCTGTTCACAAGTGCAATGTCAGCGTCTGCTGCATCAAGTTGCCGGCTAAGTCCGGCAAACTCAGTAGTCAGGCTAGCCACCGGACCGTCAGCCGGCTGCACATGAAAGCAGTGTGATCATTACCTGGGACTACGATCCTCTGTTTGCTGCCTTTGGACAGCAACCAGAGTCTCAGGGGCTACTATCTGTATAGAGCACACCTAGCATGTGTGGTACCATCAAAAAATTTATATTTTTTGCGTACCTCAAAGCCTCTTAGCAGACTCACAAAAGCTTCATGCAACCCACTTTTGGGGGATGAAATTCTGTCAACCACCGTACCCATTAAAGTACAATGCGCCTCTGAGACAGTCACTTGCTCCAAAAGACTCATCAGTGCGTCCGGTAGCTCACCGGACAGTTCCAGACTCTTTTTGTTTCTCTCCTTAGGAGACGAATGCTCCGGACTTCGGGTGGCCGAAGGGTTATCTTCTGGCCTTGGCGGATCAGGAGAAATCCTCTGTGCTGACACCTCAGGGTCGTCTGCCCCAGGAGGCGGGGAGGCAGGGGGAGGCATTTCGCTCTCCATCATCTCCGGAAGAAGATCCCCCGAAGACGAACTCTGTTGAGAAGGGCCACTAGCTGGACTGCAAGATATATGTCTCGGTTATTGTCCTCAAAGATAAAGTAGGATATATTTACCAGAAGTACTCTTGATTCACTTACAGCTCGGTGGAGGGCTGGCCCCCTTGCCGGCACTGTGCGGTAAGGACGCCCTCTGGGGCAGGCCCCCCTGGCGAAGGTTTCTTCCCTCGTTCGGAAACTTTTGTTTCCGAGTCATCAGAGGCAGTCCTTTTCCTTCCTTGGGGAGAGGGGATTCTAGATTCTTCTCTCTGATTATCCTCCTTCGCGGAGACACTATTCCCCCGGTTTGGATGAGTAATGCGTGAGGCCCGATTTCGGATTCTTTATCCCTCCCTTTATATTCCCCTGATGACACCTAATAAAGTGCGTGCTCATGCATCCTGGCTAGTACATGATCCGGTGATCCTTCGTGAAGGGGGGCCGAACACCTGATCATCTTTGCCTTTCTTACCCAGTCCTGGCCAAGAGCAATTTTTTCAGAATGATATTATGACAAATGAAAAGATGACGTGTTCGGCCGCATAATTACTTACATGGGTATCTGGACGATTGCAGTCTAGACCCGCATCCTCGGTGGTGTTCGGACACTTTATTTGTGATCCGAAGAACAATCCATACATCCCTTCAAGCGTCATGTTGAAGAATTGTTGAATAATTCACGGTCCTTCCCGCTTGAGCTCCCACATACATTGAGATCGACGTTGGCATGGCAGGACCCGACG
The DNA here is from genome assembly GCF_018294505.1 of Triticum aestivum. Taxonomy (NCBI): domain Eukaryota; kingdom Viridiplantae; phylum Streptophyta; class Magnoliopsida; order Poales; family Poaceae; genus Triticum; species Triticum aestivum. Next base: position 176,727,514 of record NC_057809.1, read on the forward strand.
AACTAGCATAACTTGCATCACCTTGACGAGACTGGCATCCCTCTTGAGGAGATCTCGGATGCGACTTTGCAATGTCGACACATCATTAACTGGCCCCTAGTCGAGCCCCTTGTTGACCCATGATGCCAGTTGTGGCGGGGGGCCCGAACGGAAGGCGGGGGCGGCCACCCACTTAGTACTTCGGGGAGCTATGATGTAAAACCACTCCCGCTGCCATAAGTTGGACACCTCCGGCAAGGAACCCTTTGGCCATGGAGCATCGGCGCCTTTGCTTAGTATGGCACCTCCGCATTCCGCGTGTCGCCCATCGATCATCTTCGGCTTCACATTGAAGGTCTTGACCCATAAGCCGAAGTGTGGGGTGATGCGGAGGAAGGCCTCACACAAGACGATAAATGATGAGATGTGAAGGATGGAGTCCGGGGCTAGATCGTGGAAATCGATCCCGTAATAGAACATATGCCCTCTAACAAAGGGTCAAGACTAAAGCCTAGCCCCCGGAGGAAGTGGGAAACAAGTACGACACTCTCATTGGGTTCAGGAGTGGGGATGACCTGCCCTTGAGCAGGCAGCCTGTGCGAGATTTCGGCTGCCAGATACTTGGCTTCCCTGAGCTTCTTGATGTCCCCCTCTATGAAAGAGGAGGCCATCCACAGGCCTTGAAGGATGGGTCTGGACATGGTTGAAGGTCCGAGGCGCTTAGCCTGAACCTTGGGTGTTGGAACTCGAGGTGGGGGAGGGGAAGGATTGAGCATGAGAAGAAAAGGACATGCCTTGGCCCCTTTATAAAGAGGATGAATATCAAGCATCCTCCATCTGGCCGTTCGGAAAATGCCTAAAATCGAGGAGTCATACCAGCAGGCGCGGTTGGGTTACCCACACCCGTATTGATGAGAATCCCGTGATAAGGGGACACGATCTCTCCTTCGACAAGACATTCCAAGAAAACCGCCTCGCAATATGTGCAGTAGCTGGTTGAGAAAAACGGTTCGAATAATGACCGGGCCATGGCGTGATGTCACGTTATGAAAAGTTGTCAGCAGATTAGATTTGTGGAAATATTATACTCTCTACGGTGGTATGTGGAATTTGTTTTGCAGAGCCGGACACAATCCTTGTGTTTGAAATCCTCTGTGGAGTATTTGGAGAAGGAACCCGCCTTGCAATGCCAAAGACAATCTGCGCGCCAGACTCATCGTCATTGAAGCCTAGTTGAGGGGCTATTGAGGGAGTCCTGGATTAGGGGGTCCTCGGACAGCCAGACTATACCCTTTGGCTGGACTGTTGGACTATGAAGATACAAGATTGAAGACTTCGTCCCGTGTCCGGGTGGGACTCTCCTTTCGTGGAAGGCAAGCTTGGCAATTCGGATATATAGATCACCTCCCTTATAACCGACTCTATGTATCCCTAGCCCCCTCCGATGTCTATATAAACCGGAGGGTTTCGTCCGTAGGACAACAACAATCATAATCATATGCTATCTTCTAGGGTTTAGCCTCTACGATCTCGTGGTAGATCAACTCTTGTAATACTCATATCATCAAGATCAATCAAGCAGGAAGTAGGGTATTACCTCCATCGAGAGGGCCCGAACCTGGGTAAACATTGTGTCCCCTGCCTCCTGTTACCATCCGCCTTAGGCGCACAGTTCGGGCCTCCCTACCTGATATCCGTTGGTTTTGACACCGAGAATGGGAGACAGAGTTTATGTTTGTATGTGAGAAAGACATATATAAGAGGAAGAGTCGTAGCTTCTCATACCTAAGGAGTGAAAGACATCTCTGTGTGAGAGGGGGTGTGCGTGTGGCGCACAGGGGAATAATAGAGAGAAATGAGACCGCGGGAGACGAAGTTTGTGTTTATGTGAGAGAAAGAGATTTCACATGGAGAATCATAGTTAGACACACATAGAAGGGAGCGAGATATACTTAGAGAGAGATGGACTGATGAAGGTCAAGGGAGAGAGTACCGTCAGTTTGTTATGAAGATAAAATATCATTGTTGACATACATGTAGCACGAAAGATACCTGAGAGACGAAGAACGCGTATAGGTCTAGAGAGATACTCCTATATAAGCATGAGTCATAGCTATATGAGACGAATATCTAGATCAAAGGAGATTCAAACATTTACACTAGAGATCACGACATCGATAATATCATAACGCAAATTGGTGTATCAAACATGCATATTCATTTGAATTTGGGGACACGTGTAATGTTATATAGTTTATCAATATTAGTGATCCATAGATTCTTTAATTAGAGACAATGCATGGTTTATATGCAATTAATGTCTAAATGGGACTACACTGTATGTTGCATGTTTGAGAAGTAAAAAACATGCATGAAACACACATTAATTGGAGACAGTTAGCGAGGAATGTATATATTGGATTCCAACATAAAGTGGTTTCAAATATTTGAAAATCCAAATTAAGATGGATAAAACCTTATGAATCTGACATCATGCCATTTGTAAACCATATTTATGTATAAAGGGTGTTGTGCTTTCGAAAGTATATATAGACAATGATGTATATAGAATTTTATTCCAATCAAAAATGGATCCTGCCCGAACAAAAATAGAATACAAACTGGATTTGAATTGAGTTGGCACGGTAAACATGCACTCTTGCTCTGCAAAAATTTGAATGAAGCGGGGAAAGTCATAGTAACCGCCCGAAACCAAAATCTGCGAGATGGAAATTACTGCCTATCGTTGACACGCAAATCCTATCGACTCGATTTCTATAGGTTTCAATAGGGGTAGGTTTATAATTTCACTCATACGTGATATAACTGCCTCTCACCCGCATTCATACATGGTGGTTGCCAAAACATAGTGTATTCTCGGCCAAAATCGACTCCCTCCCCGATTCATACATGGTGGGCACCAAAATAAGCTCTCGTCGGCAAATATTTGATGTATGCGAGATTACCGTCCTATCCCCAACCGACTAATATTGTTGTGATGTAGGAAATTTTAAACGGGGGCTAAGTTTGTAAATTTCCTCACATTTGAGAAAAGCGCTCTCTGAAGACATGTTTCCCCCTTCCTCTCTCCCTCCATTTCCCCATTCGTACTCCATGGGCGCCAAAAAAAACCTCTCCACCCCAGCCTCCTCCGTCTGCCACCCCATCCACTACCATCCTCCTCCACCATGATGGAGTTGATACCCCGACGCCGTCGTCCATTACAAGAGATCGACCTCTCTTATCCACGGCTTTGGACCGGGATCCTTGCATCCCGTCCTCTCGCTTCATCCCTGTCGTCGTCCACCTTGCCGGCGTCGCTCCTATGACCGTCTCGTCCACCGCGCCCCACTACCACCGTCTACCCTCCTAGATCTGCTTCCACGCCACCGACAGCCATCGCTACCGTAGCACCATCAAATTCTTAGCAGATGCATACATGGCGCCACACCAGAGGCGGTACTCTTTTGTATCTGCTCAACTTATTTATCACAACAAGAAAATAGATCGCCACTTCTTTACTCTGATTTCTTGTCCATCACTTACTTGTTAGTTGAAAGCAAACATTGGTCGCGAAGTTGCCTTTGTCCAGTTTGCACCTTCAAATCCGCCATGGCTCGCTCAACACTATACTCGCAATGCTTATGGTTTTTCCCTTTTATATTCCACACTAGTTAAATGACAGTAGACTAAATTTCAAAATTGGGTCATTCGATTTTTGAGAGCTCACCGGAGTTCGCCGGTGCGAAGGAAGGGGCTTGGGTGGGGACGGTGGTTGTGGGGGTGGTGGTGGGGCCTTGCCGAACCACTGGTCCCGACCCCCCCCTCCCTGCCCTGAACCGTCCCACCGCCTGTGTTAGGAGACATAGGATCTTCATCCAACCGCCTGAAATGGTCGACTGACCCAAATGACAAAAGTAACACAACTTGCATGCAGACATGCCTTTATATTCAGTACCATCATCGTAGTTGCTTAGCACTGCTCCTAAATCCATCAAGCTGCGCCACTCATAATTCCAAACTTGTTGCTCAAATACGAATCTGATATGATGCTGATATTACTAAAATAGATAAGTTTAATTGGTCAGCTAATGTTCCTACTTTACTTTCGAAAAGCACGTGCATCACATATAGAGAAATAGCAGGGAGTTGCATTCTTAATGCGCTTTGGTTCATCATGTGTGGGCACTGCGCAACGAACATTTTTTTATTCAAAATCTGCTTGCTCTTCTTTAGCATGTTCCTCTTCCGTTCTTCTTTAATAAGTACTCTCTCCATTCCTAAATACAAGTCGATGGACTACATATGGAGAAAAATGAGTGAATCTACACTCTAAAATGTATCTGTATACATATGTATGTGATCCATAGTGGAAATCTGTACAAAGGGAGTATGATAGTAGGACAGTATGTTCATTGTAGTGAATATGAGCAGGGACATTTGCAGTTTAGAGGTCTATACGGTCGGTTGTGATGGACACTTTGAACTCTTCTGGCCTCTTTGATTCGTAGGATTTTGTAAACATAGGAATAGGAATTGTAGTGGCATGCCCACTTGAATCCTATAAGATTAGCGAGGAAGTGCCGGGAGCAGTGTCTTCTTTGAGAGTTACATTGATATTAACAGTACCACACCTTCAGTTGCAGAGAACTGGTATCCGAAGCCTTTCTACCCATACCGGCAATACTAGCACATATATCCTAGGAAGTTCCACTTTGCTGATTTTACTCCTGATGCTTACGGTTTTCCCGTTATATCTACACTATAATCTGTGTAGGTGCTTTGTGTCCTACTAGCAGATGTTCACCCTTTAAAGCTGAATAACACACCAATCATACGTCCTAAGGTTCTTGAAATACGAATGTGATATGATACGGACACTAGCTAACAGACACACATTTAATTGGTTAGCTAATGCTCCCAATTGAGTTTCCAAATGGATGTGGCCACATATAGAGAGACATCATGGAATTGAATTTCTTTGTGCGCTCTGATTCATCATGGGTGGGCAACCAACATTGTATAGAAAGAAGGTGAATCTCAATAATATGCTTCCTCTTATGTTCTTTAACATGTTCCTCTCTTATATTCTTCTTTAGTAAGCACAGTATGTTCCTTGTCAGGAAGGAGAGCAGGGACATCTATAGTCGACAACTCTATTGGGCTGGTTCTGCTAAATGATTTCGCACTTCGAGTTGGTCTTCCCTAATACCCCGGAAATGGTGGGAGCCACGTGGTCTTTCATAGACTAAACTGGTAGTAATAGTTGTGCACCTTCGGATGAATAGAGCTGGCATGTAGGTGATCGATAGGCCGCATATTAGTAGCGGCAAAACCCTGTGTTTTCTAGCCAGTTCCGCTTTCCCGATTTATTTATGGTGGTTATGGTGTACCCCTATTATCTACACTACGATCTGCCTGGCTCTGCACTCTCATTATCATGGTTTGGCAATAAACTTTCTATAAGATATATTATGAACCTATCATCTGCCAACTGTCCTTACATCTAGGGCCCCCAATAGGGAGCCTATTTTTTGTGTAGTTGCGCCAGATAATATTAATCTACTCACCATATTACAAAACACATGGGCTCTCTCATCCTACCTCCAATGATAGCACACAAGGGTTTACAGGGAGCACACAAGGGTTTAGAGGGAGCCTCTATGATATTACAATATCCTCTACATTACAAAGATAATCTCACTACTATTTGTGTTTTCATGCTTTACAGATATTGAACATAATCACAATGAATATAAGAATGCGCACATCAGAAGAATATTGCAGACCAGTTCAATGGGTAACAAACTTGGCATCAAGGGATTGAGGTCCATTGGGGATGATATGAAATGCACACGCTCCCAACCTATAGATTCATATTAAGAATATGATCCTAGTGACTTTTCTGAGTTCAAGGAGTCAAAGGCAGATGGCCTATCCAGTTACCCAATAAGGTGCATGTTCTAATTTGGCAAGGTTTTATTTGTTGCACATATCTTGCATAAGGTGTCTTGAATTTCTTTTGCTTCGTTGCACCACCATCTGCTTAGTTTACTCTTGATGTATGTGAAAGGATGAATATGGACCTATAGGGGGTGAATAGGTACAAGTACAAAATTTTTATTATTACTTAGCAATTTAGGCAATAATGCAGAATATGAAAGTGAGCCTAACAATTCCAAGTATGATGCTAGGAGCTAAGCAAGGTAAACAAGTAACACTAATATGTGAGTAAGCAAGCACAATATGATACAAGTAAGTGTTATGAGACAAGTAACTACAAGTAGAGAGTTAGGGTTAGGAATAACCGCAACTCCAAGAGATGAGGATGTATGTCGATGTTCACATCCTTGGAGGGAAGCTATGTCACCGTTTAGAGAGGTGGATGTTACCACGAAGGGACACCAACGCCATGAAGGCTGACCCTATTCTCTCTTTGAGACAACACCATGAAGGCGTTTCTCAACCACTAGTGGTAGACCTTGGGGTGGTCTCCAAACCCTCACAAACTTTCCGAGGGTAATCATAATGATCGATTCCTCACTGAAAGACTCATACCGCATAGGAGTCTCCAACCTCCAAGAGTAATAATATCCGAGGGGAAAAAGCTCAAGACTTGCTCAAATCATGATTTGTTTCCGTCACAAGAAGGGGAGGGAGAAGATCTTTCTTTTGACTGGAACAACTCTTTCAAACTCTCAAGAATCAAACGGGGATCTAGGATTTTGTGGATGAGCTAGAGAGAGGGAGCACATGTGTTCTTGGGGCGTGTTGGAGTGGTGTGTTCAACCTTATCTCAAAGAGGTAAAGTGCTATTTATACCACAAACAAATTAGAGCCGTTTGGGCAGAGGATGACCTGCCCGGATGATCCTGAAAAACATGCAGATGATCTGTACATCGTCCGGATGATCTGGCCGAAGGCCCGGATGCAAGTGGTAGTAGCAGAGCTGTGAGGAGCCCGGACTGACTGGAGGACACCTGGACGATACGGACAGAGCCCGGATGATCCAGACACCTGACCGGATGATCCAGCTACATCCATCAAGGTTCTGTGATGAGGGGCGCACATTACCCGGATGATCCGGAACAGGGTCCGGATGATCCGGGACTTAGCCTGAATGATCCGGCTAAAATCAGTGCCAAATGATGCTTCCTGGATGCATTATCCGGATGATCCGGATCCAACACCGGACGATCCGGGGACAAGCCCAGATGATCCGGGACCAAGTCTGGATGATCCGGCTATATGGTCAGCTCGTGGAGAGAGTGAAGAGATACAGTGGTAGGTTTTGGCTAAGGGGTTTTGCTAGGGATTTTGGTCTTTCGTGAACAACTACTTGTGAGGAAGAAAGTGAGCAAGCCTTGAACCTACACCTCGGATCCCCTCTAAATAGTGAGGGATCTCTATTACCGAAGAAATATATAAAAAGAGCACGATGCTTTGTCTTTGTTTGCTCCTTTCCTCATTGATTAATTGCTTGAGTAATATCTCATATGATGTGACCATGATGCACATTGTAAAACTAGAGGACTGATGACCTGCGTATATACTTAGCAAACAAGGTTAGTCCCCTACATGTAAATTTGTCATCAACGTCAAAAATATCCTTAAGAGCAAGATTGCACTTTCAACCTCCCCCTTTTTTGGTGGTTGATGACAAATTACATATAGCTCTCACACTGCAAAAAAATACACTTCCGTGATGATACGTGTTTGTCACAGTAGTTCACTTTTTTTGTCATGCATGTACATCCATGACAAATTTATGACAGAATCAAGATAGTCATACCTGTGCTGTCGTAGAAGTGGTCCATGACATTACCAAAATTATCATCATGGAAGTGTCCACTTCCATGACGATAGATCGCGCGTCACATAAGTGCTTTCGTCAAGGGTGACCGACACGTGGCATCCACCGTAACGGAACGCCGTTAAGCTATCGGGTCGGGTTTTGGATCCGATAACCCGTTAACAGCCCCGACCAATGGGGATTTTCCACGTGTAAAATCATCATTGGCTAGAGGAAACACGTGTTGGCTCATCGTCGGGACAGATGTCACCCACTCACTGGACAAAAGGCACCTATGATACGTCAACACGTGGCACGGCCCAACAAGTTTAAATGGGCCGGCCCAACTAGAGGCCCACAAGATTTTGCGGACCATAATGGGTCGGCCCAGCTAAAGGCCCACGAATTTTGCGGACCATAATGGGCTGGCCCAGCTAAAGGCCCACAAGATTTTGCGGGCCATAATGGGCCGGCCCAGGTAAAGGCCCACAAGATTTTTTGTGCCATAATGGGCCGGCCCAGGTAAAGGCCCACAAGATTCTTGCGGGTCATAATGGGCCGGCCCAGCTAAAGGCCCACGAGATTTCGCCGACATTAATGGGCCGGCCCAGCTGTAGGCCCACAAGATTTTGAGGACCCTAGTAGGCCGGCCCATTAACTGGCTGCCATGTTTTGGGCCAAATGTCGGCCCATATTTGATCCGGTCCATTAATGGCCTGCCACGCTCCGGGCCTAATAGTGGCCCATATGAGATCCGGCCCGTTAAAAGCCTACCACGTTCTGGGCCAAATTACGGCCCAGATCAGGTCCGGCCCTTTAAGAGGCTTTGGGCTCAATTATGGCCCATATCAGATTCGGCCCGTCAACTGGACACTATGCTTTTGGGCCCACTTGCTAAAGGCCCACTTAGTAATTCGGCCTGATATTAGTTTTGGCCTGTTAAGGGCCCGTTTAACATTTCGGCCCTATATTAATTCGGCCTGTTAAAAGCCCGTCATATAGTTGGGCCTAACTACGGCCCGGTTTGCATCCGGCCTGCTCGCAGCCGATATCTGATTGGGCCAAACAAGGACCCAGACAATTTTGGCCTGTTAAAAGCCCGTGATTTGATTCGCACAATCATGGGCCGGGGTTCATTTCGGGCTGCTGCGTAACTAGTAGGAATTAAGAACAAACCTACTCTATACAATAAAGAAATTACGACATAGTAACTAAGAATAAACCTACACTACACAATAAAGGATTTAAGGTATATTACATCCACTGGGCATCAAAGTTCGCCACCAGTGATCATAAAGCGCAACGAAGAAGCAGATTACAAAAACTGGGCACCATTGCAGCGTAACAAAATAATACTGAACCGAGACCACTTCCAAGACAGTTCAAGAAAGGTTAGCCTTGCGGGGGAACTGCTGCGCAAGCTGCTGAGCAAGGCTGTGAGACCGGCCTAGCATGTCGGTCATAGCTTCCAGGTGTAGCTGTTTAGCGATGAGGTTCTCATTGGTGTTCTCCGCAATCTTTCTTAGAGATAGGACTTCAAGTCGAAGTTGAGTTGCAGAATGCCTTTCTGCTAGAACTTGGGACTGAAGAAGTCGAACTGATTCAGACAACGAATTCTGTGAGCTTGTCTGACTGTTAGTCTCAAGTAACTTGAACACTGCATCAAGACAAGACTTTGGGGTTGTCTCGCTATCTTCAAGATGTTTTGCCTTCTTTGCTGCAATATATGTTGGGTTTGTCTCACAGCCTTCAGCAGACTTGTGCATGCCATCAGGCATATCACCCTGAAACAAAGCAGAGAGATGACAGGTTTTGCACGTGTATAAACAAAGATGATAACTGTTCTGTCAATTCTATCCAATTTCAAATTAGAAAATAAAGAGTATGTTCAAAATATCAATAGCATAATTTGGCATTGTTCATAATGCGGGGAGCTTCACCACACTACTGGATTACCATGTCAACATAACAAGCATAGATGAAGGGCAAAGAAAATCATTGTATCTATTTTGGATAATGTGCATGGCATGTTGTTCATATCATCAGCCACATCAGTAAGATAAAACAGGAGATGACAAGGTGCAAACGTGGGCTGCTTCACCACACACTGGATTATAGATCCACAAAAACAAGCATACATATAGGGAGTATTAAGTAATGTGCATGGTATGAATAAGGAATTTGGTTTTACAAGTAAAACTTAGAACTTACGGTTCTTACGAACATGCATTTTGGTAGAAACAGCAAACTAAACAGCAGTAAACGATAGGGAGTATGAGCAAATTAAACAGCAGTTGAGGATAAAGGCTTTAGAAGGACTGACTTACATTAACAGTTAACACCGGCTTTATAATGCCCTTCTCCATGGCAAGGGAAGGATAACTCAAGAATTTCAGCACATAATCTTCTTCATAAGCATTGCCTGTACTCTACATTTTGTAGAGAGTAATTATAGATATGATAATACTGGAAGGGATAGAGGATAATGAAGATAAGATGCAGATTGATGCTACATAATCAACTACCAATCCCTGGAAGTACAAGCGTTACAGGACAAAATGTACTGACAAGAGCAATGGGCTACACTTCTGCACTGGCATTGTCTGTGTATTCTACTTGTTGGTAAGATTAAATATAGATCTGATCTTTTTTAGTAAATGGTGGGCGAGGGAGATAAGATGCAGAATGCTACAAAATGAACCAATCCCTCTTCCCATAATACAAGAGTGTTTTGAACACTGGTGTACTGTACAAAATGTCTTATATTATGGGACGGAGGGAGTAGCTGTTAATGTAAGTACAGTGATAGACCACGTTCAGTCCTTACAAGAGGACTGCAGAGCTAAACCTCTTCAAAAGCATTGGGTTGATTCTAAATTTATGTAAGAGTCCATACGGATCTTATAATGTCCACCAAATGGACGATTACGAGGCTAACATGTGCAGTGATGCTACATAATCAAACAGGTATGAAAGTAAGTATGGTCATACAGGGCAAGAGGTACTCACAAGAGCAATGCAGTGTGCAGTATAGTTGCGAGATTCTGTGGTCCCTTGAGAATGAATGTTCTTCTGCTAACAGTTTTCATACAAGTGAGACATTAAGGCAAATGCAGAAATGTAGTTCAAATTGTGATGTGATATCATAGACAGTACCTTACGCTGCAGCCGAGACCAATGTGTAACAAGATTATTCCAGTCACCGTCGGATAAATGTAGCACCGGAGACTTTACAGAAATTTCGTTCAGAGGCTTGCCATCGAAGTGCGCTTGCCTCAGGTAGGAATGATACTTCATCAACGAGTGCTTGAAAAGCGCAACCAACCCTTGCTCGTCATCACAATCCAGTTTGCGCCTCGCCTATTTAAAAGAATGAAATCTTGTGTCTTCTGTCAGCAGAAACATATGCAGTAATGACCATGAATAACATTAGTACATTACTTACGCGTAAGTTGCGGAGGAAGACTGGAAATTGTTCTGTGTCTGCGGTATAATCTTTCCATGAAGGAAAGATGCGCACAAAGTTCCTGACAACAACATAAGCTTCGTCTTCTAAACTGGGAAGAAATGGAACAGGGGTCCTATTTGCTGCAATTGGGGCTCTCTCTGGTTCGAAAAGGGATTTGGCAACTGGATTTGGTGTACTCTTTGCTGGAATGGGGGTTTTGCGTCGTACAGCTGGTGCTATGTCAACTGGCATAATCATACTGTTTGCTGCAGTTGGGGTCTGCTGAGTTGGGGCATCAGAAATGACCAGTGTAGTAGGGCTAGAGTCTGCTAGAGTTGGGGTATTTTGTGGGTCAGGTGATATTGCAACTACACCTAATGGGCTATTTGATTTATCAGGTGCCACTACCTTTTCCAAATACTTTGCTTGTGCTCCTCCATGATCAGCAATCACCCTCTTCCTTTTGAACGTCTGATACACAAGAACAACATTTGAATGGATAAATATGGTATGATGACAGATGGAATATGTACTGAAAATGGATAGGCAGGGCGTATTCACATACACGATGTGTAAACTAAGCTAATGGCAGTTCAACAAAGTAGAAGCAATGCAAAGCATCAGTTGCAAGATATGTGCGAGCAATGTAACCTTGGAAAGTTAGAGCAAGTACCTTGATGGGTGAATAAGATAGGGCATCTTCCTCTGACTCCTCCACTAGGGAGCTACATTGACTTAGGTCTCCCTCTAGCTCAGAATCACTGTTAGGATCATATTCTGAGCATGAATCTGTAGGTGGAGAGTGTTTGCATTGCATTGCATCCAGACTTGATTTCAGTCCCTTAATGCCAAGTTTGACAGCCATGGCATTGTTCTGCTTTATTCTTTTCATGCGCGCAAGCTCATAATCATTATGATGCTGTTCAGAATCTGAGATTCATGAAAACATAAAAAGTAGTCAGATTATCTATGGAATGCATTGCGGTTTCAACTCGGAGAGTGTCTCCCTATAAACCCCTGCATATGCAAAGTTCACCTCCCCAACCGTGCTGACCAGACCACACACAGAGATACACACCCGAGCCGCGAACATGCATTTTCGAAACTAATTTAGGAACATTTAGCTGACTAATTAAACAACTCTGTTTTAATAATATCAGATTCGTATTTGAACAACTAAGCTTGTTTAGCTTGATGCGTGGAGCAGTGTTATTATGACACGAAGCATGTATTCTGATCGTATAGTGATCATAAAAGGGCGAAACTCTAAGCATATATTTTTTAGCAAAAGAGGGTTTCCCCTCTGATTTCTATTAAAGAAACCACCGCGGAACCAACATGATCAATTAAACCCTAAGCATGATCAATTAAACTGTATTATGGATGTGCCATGGCAGATTTGAAGCTGCAAACCAGAGAAATGATATTTAGCATCCATTGTTTGCTTAGAAATAAGAACTAAATTCTAAGAGCTGAAAAGAAAGTAGAGTAACCAAGTTAAGATCTATTTTCTGGTTGAGATCAAAAAGTTGAGGAGATATGAAGTACCACCTCTCTTGCAGCGCCGTGTAGGCATCTGGGGTGCGATGGCTGTCGGTGGTGTTGAAGCAGATCTGCAACGGTAGATGTGTGCATCGGGGGATAAGTCCCGTTGCGGTGGAAGAGAAGGTCGTGTGAGCGGCCCCGGCAAAGAGGACGACGATGCCGATGAAGCGAGAGGACGCGATGCAAGGCTATTGGTCCGTCGCCGTGGATGAGAAATGTCCATCTCTAGCAGTGGGCGACGCGGTCTTGGTAGGCGCTCCGGCATGGTGGAGGACGAAGGCGATGGATGTGGTGGAGGACGGCGGTGATGGATGGGGTGGCGGACGGAGGCTGGTGTGGGAATGGGGTGTTCTAGCGCGGACGGTGTATGAATGGGAAAATGGAGGGAGAGGTACGGGGAACCATGTTTTTGGGACGCGCCTGTCTGAAATATGGGAAAGTTACGAACTTATCTCCCGTTTCAAACATCAGTTGGGGATAGGATAGTAATCTCACATCTCCCAAATATTTACCGGTAACTATTTCGAGCGAGGAGAGGGTGTGTTGCCACCCACGGTTGGCGCCCACGGTGTATGAACGGGACTGACAGGTAGGGCAGTTGTGTCACGTCTGATGGAAGTTACACATCTTCCCCTATTTAGAATATTAAACTACATCTATTACGGACGAGGAGAGGGTGTTTTGCTACCCACCGTGTATGAATGGGGAATGGAGGGAGAAACAGAGGTCTTTCGGACGAGCTTGAATCAAATGAGTTTTGCCGCCCATGTTTGACGCCCACCGTGTCGGAATGGGCTCAGAGGCGTTCGTGTCACATCTAATTGAAGTTACTAACCTACCCCTATTTAGAGCAGTGGAAATCGGGCCGATGGATTGTCCGTGTAATGGGTAGACAGTAATTTCCATCTCCCAAACACTTGGCTTCGGGCAGCCGATGTGGGAGTGGACATTTGTTGTTTCTTTCAAATTTTGGGACAATAAGCATCCATGTTTACCCTGGCAACTAAATTCGAATCCATTTTGTATTCCTATATGAATCTTTACAAAACATTCTATGTGTTTTTATATATCTTCAAAAGGACGACAAAGATGTATTCCGCTGTCATATATGAATATGGTTTACAAATGCCGACACTCAAATTCAGAAACTAGAATCTAGTTTAAGGTGAATTCGAATATTTAGAACACTTCATGTCCAACTCAAATGTCACACGCATCATAGTGTGTACTCCCATTTAGATATGTACACAAGCGATGTATCAAGGTTCAAATACCGAGTCAATCAACCAAGAATGTACGGAACTAACAGACATATAAACACTTATAGAGTATATGGATCAATAATATCAACTAACATACATAAGCCAGGCCGTTGTACTTTTTTTTGCTACAACAGCATCCTTTTTTAGCCAGCATCTTGGCCCTTTCCGATGCGTGCCACTTATGGTCCATCTATACTAATATTGCTGAATGCACATTCAGCCCGATTGGCATATTTTTAGGTCTAGCACATCAATCCAAATGAAATGTCTCCGAGTCTTATCAATTAATAAAGACATGAACTCAAATAAAATTACAAACAAAAAAAATGAAAAAACAATTATTACATGATCTCTAAAACAAATGGTTTGATTGATTACATGAACAGACAACACAAAGGTTATTTAACTATGGAAAGAACATTTCACCTATGATTTACCAAGTAGGAATTTAATTTCCTTTTTTCCCTCAGGACCTTAACAATCTGGTCAGTCTCAGCTTGCTTCGTTCTGAAATCCACCAAATATTTAATGGTTGTCTAGAGTACTGCTTGTGATTGTGTTGTTTGCTTCCTTCACATGTCAACTTCATCTCTAAGTGTAGACGCAGAATCTCTTTCTACCACTACTTTAGCCTCTAGAGCATCAGCAGTTGGCAATTCATAATGCACGATTGGGCCGGTGCCACTGCTGTGGGATGATGCAACATCCATGGGGACCTCGCTCTTTGATCTTGGGCTAACCTGTTTTGCCATTAAAGTTCCGATTGGATTCAGAAAAGTTGAAGTTAGCAAAACATCTCAACTCGGAGTTATAATAGCAAACCAGTTAAACAAACAAGGAATTAAAGAGTTTCAATTAGATGCTGAAAAGTAGTTATTAACATCATTGTAACCTGCTGTTGCAGCAGCAAAGCAGTTAAACAAACAAGTAGATATTTAAGTTAAGGCAAACAGGTAATTCTTAACAGTAAGTATCAAACACATAGCTAGGCGTAGTATACAATATGATTAACAAGCTGTGCCGTTATGTAATCAGTAGCAAACTAAATTAAGCCAAGCAACGTAATTGAACAATTTTGCAATAAGTGGCTAACTAAAATTCCGAGAAGCAGGTAACTGAACTTACGCTAGTCCTTTGTATAGGCACACTGTAACTTCTTTTTCGCTTACAAGGTTGTACGAAGGAGTACATGGCATCAATTGCTTGGATACGCAGTCCCAATACTTCTTCCTTCCCACACTGCATGGGTTAGTCGAAAGGTTAATCTGGTAAGATCGTGCGTCCTTGATATGTTATATGAGGATGTGTAGTCAGACTAGTTATAGCCAAACACATCACACCAGCTTTTACTATATATTTCATGCGATTACTTTTGGCATATCAAGATCTAAGGAATCTGCAATAGGATGAAAAGACTGGCATCCTTCACATTATTTGCGAACTTAGTTCATAGAAACAAGCAATTCAACCATTCTATGGGTAAATCAAAAGCGCCACTGGAATATTTTTCACTATCCAATCATACACGCAAAAAAGGGGCGACTCCACCATAGGGGCTGGTATGGGAGGCCGCCTCAGGTGGCTGGAAAGTGTGCACCTAGTTTGAGTCGTCCAGGTTGGCCCACGCTAGTTTTGTTCGTCCCAACGCACGAGCAGGCAATGTAAAAAATGAAGAAAAATGTTTCAATTTGGATGGGCCAATAACATAAGTGCAAGGCAGGCCCTATAGCAGGCTCGCGGCCCAAACGAGCGCCTCCCATATCGATCGACAGCAGGAAAAATCCCAATTCATTCGCTCCAGCCTCCAGTCTGGTTCGCTCCTAACATAGCCACCGCTGGACAGACCGACACAGCACTTCCTCGCACCCTCGTTGGAGGGCAGTCGCCGGGCTTCAAGCGAACGGAAGGACAAGAATATGAAGATCCAACCCTGGGTGTAGCCTGCGTGGGAGGCAGCGGCGGCAGCACGGGCATGGCATCAAGCTTGTGCAAACGGATAGTCACAACTTGCAAGGGTAGCATGCGCAACGAGCAGATACATCAGATCCCTGATTATATCTAATTCAACTCTTCAATTTCTGGCCAATAGTTAAACCTGACGGTGTTGTAAAATTGGTTGTATGTACGGATCTATGAGAAAATGAAACCAATTTCTAATTATTTTATAACTCCCCTAATCAATACCGAACTGACTGAATCTGATGTATCTAATCAAGTTTCCGGTGCAAACATACATGCTCATGTTGTTCTTGAGCCTGAAGTGTCTAATGAACAGACTGCTAATGAAGGATTTGATGCAAACATTTTACATGCTCCTGGTGATGAACATATAGTGTCTAATGAGGGATCTAATGCAAGCATTTTGCAAGCTCATTGAAGGATTTAGTGTCTAATGATGATCTACTATTTTGAGAGAGACAGAGATTTGCAGGCATTGATGACAAGCAAATTATAGTGCATTTTCATAGCTTGAGGAAACGTCGAGGCCATCTACCAGGAAGTCCCCGTATCATGACAACATAGCATAACTACTTTTCTAATCTGTTGTTTGAAACTATTGGCATACTTGTGCAGGATAGATATATTGATATGCAGTTTGCGCACTGGTTATACGTGCAATTACACTTCAATATTTTCAGCCAGAGAACGAATAATTCAAGCAGGTACAAACCTTGTTTGTAGTCCTTGTACACCATGTTGCATTTTGCGTTTTTTGGTGCTTGCATCATTTAGTGTTTATAATCTGAACTACTTTGGATCATTAGCTGGTTTTCAAAGTGCATGTAGCTTCACATTTCTCAAGTTATGTTGATTTCCAGAGTGCAGGTGCCTTTGTATTTTTTAAGTTAAATGTTCATCCGTGATAACTTGAATTCGTGGATCAGCCACTGCACACAAATCATACACGAATGCCAGTATGAATTAAATGAAATGTAGGGACTTACGCTAGCAAGTTGTATAGGCTCACTACAGCTCTGCTTGCGCTTGGGATGTTCCATGTACAAGTCCATGTTACCTCTTGCTTGGATGTGCAGGCCTTGTGCTCCTTGCATCCCCCTCTGCATTTTTGACATGGCGAATGGTTGATCAAATAAGAGGAATCGACCTTAATGTTGTACCAGAGGACAGATACTTACAAGGTTATACGGGTGTGCAGGATGTGTACTAGATCCCATAGCACCGTCATGCTTCGCTAAAAATAAGGATTTGCTTGTTTTAGATGATATCTCCAGAAGAAATAAGAGTTAAGGTCAGAGTTGCATAGCCGGGTAAGCTAAGAGAGCAGTGAAAGGATATCCAAACATCGTCGGAACAGTGCACAAGGGAGTGATGTGTGGATACCTAGTTCGGGCCAGCGTTTGGGCATGCTCGCCTAGCTAGAGTGAGGGTCACTTCAGAGCCGTTGAGGGTGATGCGCTGGCGTTGGCTGGCCGCGCATGGGTGCAGATCTTGAGTGGCAGCGGAGCGCTACGATGCGCTGGACGAGACCGTTGGTGAAGCCCCAACGGCCTCGGGGGGCGGATGTGCGACGATGTGCTCGGTGAAGTAGCCCCGGTGAGCTGGGAGACGGCGTCGGTGAAGCGCACCTGATGCCGTGGAACTCGGTGTCTGTGAGGAACATCGGTTGCGGTGGCCGACGTTGTCGGTGGACCACCCGGTGCGGTGGACGAGGGTGTAGATGAGGTATCTCTGGTGCAGTGGTGAAGCGCGACCATCGTCTTCGTCGTCATTGTCCAGCACAGAGGTGGGGAACGGTGGGGAAAGAGACGAGACGAGGGGCGATTCGAGGGTTGGCGGCGAATTAGGGATTTGAGCAATCTGGGCGCAGAAGGGGACGATGGAGAAGAGATATTTTGCAGGGCTAGAATTGGGGCCGCCAGATATTTCAATCCGAAATGTGGAAGTGCAAACTTATATTGTCGTCTTCCTTTTTTGGGGGGGGGGGTGGCTGGGTGCTACGCGTCCGTCCGACACACGCGACCACCCCGACAGGACTATGCTTCGGTGCCTTAAGGCACCTGCCTTTGTGTCCATGACATATGGGCCCAATAGGTGGCTCGCTCACATGTCAGTGACCCAAAGGCAGTTGCCTTTAAGGCACCGAAGCAGCGTCCACCCCGACACAACCCTGGTTTGCCTGGTGCGCCTACATTTGAGAATGCAAATGAATCTTCTTTCATTTTGCAAACAAATCTGTATGTATTACCATGCATGTGTTTTCCTTGCAATAATTAGTCATTCGAAACGAGATACTCCATCCGTTCACTTTTGTAAGTCGTTTCAGACAACTTAAAATGAACTATTTTGCACATTGTCTGAAATGTCTTCAAGGTCTTATAAAAGTGAACAGAGGGAGTACTATAAATTAATTAATGAGGAGTTATTTGAAAAAAAATCGAAACAGTACCCACGCTAACGTGGATTAGAGTGTGTGTCACATAATTAGTTATTTGAATTAGAGTGTGTGTCACGTAGTTAGTTATTTGAATTAGAGTGTGTGTCATGTAGCGATCTCCAATTCTAACGTGGATTTTGCATTTCACTGTATCCATGCTACTTTTTTAATACAAATTCATATGTATATGATGAACACCATGGTAGTGAGAAAACTTTTGGATGGATTCAAACATATGGCCTACAAAATAGCACAACAAACTGAGTCAATGTCAACTTTTCGAAACTTAGTATGGCACGAATTCGATATAATTACCCGTATGCCTGGTCCTCGTTTCAAATCTTACAATGTACACCGAATTGAAACATCGATATTAAGTCTCGTACTATGTACATTCAAATGTTGTTTTTAGCACCCCCCCCACAAACCCTACATACTTCCTGTATCGGTCAATCTTCCTCTCCTAACCACCTTAGGAAGCTATCGGTTTCCAACACACGTTCATTCTTTCTCTCCATGTTTCGATCTCTTAGTCTCTCAACTACACAACCCTTTTTTCCACTCTGTTACCAAATGTATTTACCTCACACACCCGCCATTGCACCCCATGCCGAGCTCTCTCTCCCCCCCTCTGCCTCTCGCGCTAAATACATGCATTGCCTATCTAGCCCCCCAACCTCTCGTGCATGCGCACGCACGCACGTTGTATATCTAGGTCACTCCCTCGAGACTGTCTCACTCTTTCTTCCACACGGCGAGCCACACACGCTCAATCTCGCTCTCTTTATCTGAGTCTCGTTTAACCTCGTTTTCTTTCACACACAAATGATATATCTCCCTGTTCGGGCCTCGATCGACATACTCTATACTCTCTCACGCAGATTGTCTATCTAGGTCAGTCCATCCAAGCCGCCACCACTCTTTCGACCTCATGGTGGGCCACGCTCACTCAATCTCTCTCTCTCTCTCTCTATCTATCTATCTCTCTCTCTCTCCGTATGTCTCGATTGACCTCGCTCTTTCTCGGACAAAAATCATATATCACCATGTTGAGCCCAATTCGACCTATTCACATTGTATACTCTCTCACGCACATCGTCTATCTAGGTCACTCTCTCCAACCCATCTCACTCTTTCGATCGCACGGCGACCCTATGTGATTGGTTGACCTTGCTTCCTCTCACGCACAAAATATATCTACACATTTGTGACTGGATCATCTCTCAAGCTCTATCTTACATCTCTCACCCTTGCCAAAAAGCTCAATCGGACAATATCTCTCCAGAGCATATATATTTTTTCAATGAATGTCGGACCACACTCACTTTGTCTCTCTATCTATATGTCTCTCGATTGACCTCTCTTTCTCACACCGTATCTTCCACGCGTTGAAGCTACTACCTCTCCATCCCTCGCAAAGCCTGAGCTATTTACATTGCGAGGGGCACCCCAACCTTGGATTAATTTGTGTAGGCATTTATTCGGGTAGGTTTAGATTATATTTTCATAACATTCGGCCCACAACTACTCCAATCATTTCCTGTACAAAAAGGACATATGTTTTGCAATTAAACCTGCACGATTGGGGCCTGCTGGTGGTCTATGGGGCAGCCCATGAGGAGTTTAAAGAGGAATTTTTAATAGAGCTGGCTGCTAGTTGTAGTAGCGTGACTGTGCCTTATATTGTAGGGGGTGATTTCAATGTCTTGCGCCATGGTGATGAGAAAAATAAAAAGATGCAGAATAATAGAGCTACTGACATCTTCAATTCCATTATCAATGCCTTGGCCCTGAGAGAGATTTATATCAGTGGGGGGAAATATACTTGGTCTAATAACCAAGCCCACCCTACCCTGGAAAAACTGGACCCTATTTTGATGTCTGAAGGTTGGGAGGATCTATTTCCTATGGCATCTGTTAGGAAGTTGCTTCGGGAAATCTCAGACCATAATCCTTTACTTCTCTCTGATGGAGAAGAGGGGCGTGAAGCTCCTAAGCCTCGTGAGTTTCGTTTCAACCTATCTTGGATTAAAGATAAAGATTTCCTTCCTACTGTGAGTAGGATCTGGTCGAGGAAAGTGCACTCCTCGGACCCTATTGATATCCTAAATATCAAACATAAGAGGTTTAAGAATTACTTTAAAGGGATGACAAGAGAAGGAAAGAAGAGCTCAGGTTGGAGTTAGCCTTGTTGGAAGAATTGGAAGAAAATGGCCCCCTGTCCCCTGAAATGTACAACACCAAAGTGGATATTAGTATGGAACTGCATGAGCTTTTGGTGAACAAAGAGATCTTTTGGTTGCAGCAATCTCATGAAAGATGGTTGCTGAAAGGGGATCTCAATACTGACTACTATCATAAGATTGCGAACGGGCGTAAAAGGAAAAACACGATCCATTCCCTGAAAGCTGGGGACGTGGAAATAGAAGGGACTAGTAATCTGATTGCTCATGCAACAGAGTACTACAAAAACCTTTTCGGACCTGCACCCGGCAATGAGTTCCATATGGATCCTGACACTTGGACCACTAATGAAAAACTTAATGAGGAGAATAATGCTGATTTGTGTCGGGCCTTTACGGAGACTGAAGTTAAGGAAGCCCTGTTTGCTATGGCACACAATAGAGCACCCGGGCCGGACAGCGTTCCTGTGGAATTCTATCAGGTGTGTTGGGATATCGTGAAGGGTGATATTATGCTCCTGTTTGAACACTTTCATAAAGGGGGATTGGACGTACAGCGCCTCAATTATGGAGTGATTACTCTTCTCCCCAAATCTGCGGGCGCAGACAAGATTCAACAGTTTCGGCCGATTTGCCTCCTGAGATGTCCGTACAAACTTATCACTAAAGTCCTAGATAGGCGAGTTGAAAAATATGCTGATAAGCTCATAAATAGGGCCCAGAACGCTTTCGTGAAAAAAAGGAACATCATGGACGGTGTGATGTCTCTGCATGAAATCCTTAACTATACTCATGTCAAAAAGAGAGTGGGTGTGATTCCGAAACTTGATTTTGAGAAGGCTTATGACAAAGTCAACTGGGATTTTATTCTTGAGTGTCATAGGCTCCGAGGCTTTAACGAAAAATGATGCGGGTGGATTAGAAGTATCCTACACAATGGGACTGTGAGCATTAAACTGAATAACCAAGTTGGCCCTTACTTTCAAAGTGCGAAAGGGGTCCGACAAGGTGATCCCCATACCCCTTTCTTGTTCAATTTGGCTGTAGATTGTTTAGCTAAAATGATTACAAATGCCCAAAAGAGTGGCCTGATAGTGGGGCTGGCCGTTGATCTAATTACTAATGGAGTAGCAGTTCTTCAGTATGCGGACGATACCATCATATGCCTGGAGCATGACATTGACCAAGCTGTTAACCTGAAAATGCTTCTCCATATATTTGAATTGATGTCTGGTCTTAAGGTGAACTTCCAGAAAAGTGAGATCCTCACGGTGGGGGGCGATGATAATGTGCTGAATATGTATGCAGACTTATTTCGTTGCGAAGTGGGCAGTTTTCCCATTAAATATCTAGGGATGTCTGTCAGCTATACCAACCTTAGAAATTCAGATTGAGAATTCATTGTTACTAAATATCTGAAAAAATTTGAAGCTTGGATAGGCAATGCATCTTCGATGGGGGGGGAGGCTGACCTTACTAGACTCGGTAGTCACCCAGCTATCCTTATATCATATGTCTATGTGGCTCATGAATAAAACTTTCATCGAGCGCTTAGACAAACACAGAAGGAAGTTTTTCTGGCAAGGCTGCAATAAGAAGAGGAGGTACCATTTGGTTAGATGGGATAGGATCTGCAGATCCAGAGATAAGGGTGGCCTGGGCGTGAAGGATTTAGACAAGCAGAATGTTAGTTTGATGGTCAAATGGTGGTGGAAACTAGAGACCCAAATGGGTATGTGGCAAGATATTGTTCGGGCGCGCTACCTGACTAATAAATCTATGGCGTCGGTTAAGCCCAGATTTTCTGATTCCCCCTGTTGGAAAGCCCTGCTTAAAGTCAAAGATATCTATTTGGTAGGTAGAAAGATCCATTTGGAATCTAGTGACCTTGTTAGAGTCTGGAAAGATTCCATAAACGGGTTGAGTCCTTTTCAGACCCTCTACCCTTCGCTGTTGAGATCTACAATAATCAGGATTGCACTATTGCTAATTTCAAGTCTGTGGACGTCCATTCTTTCTTTAGAAGGAGACTCATTGCTGAATTATCCCGTCAATGGGAGGAAATAAACAAAACGATCAATAATATCCAGCTGAGTCAGGGTGGGGACCAGGTCTACTGGGGGCTTAATAGCAATGGCAAATTTTCCACTAAATCTGTGTATAAATGGCTTGAAAACCCTCTTAGTGGTTGCCATTATAGATGGATTTGGAGAGCCAAGATCCCTCTCAAAATCAAAATCTTCATGTGGCAACTGTCCGAGAACGTAGTGCTCACTAGACAAGTTATGAGAACGAGGAAATGGACTGGGAATCCCACATGTTCTTTCTGTAATGAGTTGGAAACCTCCCAACATCTATTTTTTACTTGTCCCATTGCTAAAGTGATCTGGAGATGCGTTGGGATATCTGGCAATATTTTGCTTGGTGCCACACTTTTCTCCCTGATGGACAAAAGTACTATACGGTGGGCTTGGCTGCTGCTTGCTGGGCCATTTGGCTAGCTCGAAACCGAGCTACGTTCGAAAAGAAGCTTATCAAAATGCCTTTTGAGATTGTTTTCTCCATGTGTTCTTTCCTACTGTACTAGACAGGGCTGCAGGAGGAGGAGGGCGCCAAGGAGCTGCGAAGCGGTGCTGAGATGATCAGGTCGAGCACGATGCGTATGATGGAGATGTGCAACGCGGCGAGGGTGCCAATCGAAGGAGATTGAAGGGCTGCGAAACCTCGTTGGCTGGAGCTGGGCGACCTTTCGATCATGTGGTGGCGTTTTGGTTCTTTTGTGGATGTCTCATGTCTCTGTCTGTAGTTAAAAACTTATGGGTGTTTGCTGTGGATATTCGGTGTTGTCTAGGTTTTCGCCCCTTGACATTCGTTTCGATGGCGGGCGAATGTAGTGGGTTTCCTGGCAGTGCTCGGACTCGCTTTACCTCTTTCCCTCCTCCTGACATGTTTCTGAACTCTGTATTTCCGTTCATTTGCAATGGAAAGGGGTATAGACCGGTTCGAAAAACTACTCCAATCACCGTAGCGGGTAATTAAGCTACGTGGAGCACCTAATATGAGCACCGGGGAGCCGTTGGATCAAAGATGTAGCGGCACACACGAGGCCTGAATGTTTTATTTGCAAAAAAACCTTTGGAGAGTTAGGAAATTGTGGATAATTACAAAGACTACTCCCAAGCCATTGGATCTCACTTCCAACGGTGTAAAAACTCATATCACCATAGTATCTAAGCTGTGGGGTGGATGTGATATTCTATGTCGTTGACATTTTTGTTCGTAAACTTGCAAAAAACATGTAACTCGTGACGTTTCTTGTCTATCCGCGCAAAGTGTTTGTTCAAAAAAACCATGCTACACTGAAATATAGGAACAGCACACGGGGGTCCCACTTGTCATTAATCTAATTTGGACCTAAAACTAACAAATCTGAAAGACGAGATTCGAACTGGCAACCTGGACTACAAAGCGTAAGTCGATAGCCTGAAAAAACAAACGGTTGTTGGCTTTGTCCCATAACTTGATTTTATACAGTACTTGCGTTGAGTAGGGTAGAGGGACTGCCTCGTCAACACGTGCATGGCCGTTATCTCACTTACTGGTGGGTCCCAGGTCTGCGATCTCAATCTCTCTTCTCTCCATCGTCTAACCTTTGCACGGCACACACAAAGAGCGGTGCTAGCTTGCCGTGGTGTTATTACAACTAAAAAAACTTGGAAAACAGAAGAATCACCTAGAACAAGAGACGTTGTGGCTGGTCGAGATGGAGCTAACCACATCTATCCTCCGTGCCACGTTTGCATGATGAAGCTGTGTGGCTAGTGGGGTGTTTTCAACCGACTGGCTGGGTCCCGAGGTCGAACCATAGGTACTCTACTACGTCTGTTACAGTATATTTTTACATGCACATTTTTCCTCCGTGCCGAGACGTGGCACACCCTACCGCGCGGTTTCGGGGTCCTCCTGGGTGGTGCATGCGTATATTCTTCCTGACGTGGGACGCCCTACCGCGCGTTTTCTGGGTCCTCCTCGGTCGTAGAGCTAAAGCAAGGAAATGAGTCGTCAAATCATGAAAGACCACCTTTCCCGTCGAGTACATCAGTGAAGCACGGTGGCTAGCTAGTTGGGCTAGTTCGACCGATTAGCTAGGCCGCCGCCACATTAGTATTTTCACCCCTTTTTTATCTACTTGCCGGCAGGTAAATTTAAATATCCACCGCGGCGTTGCTCTGGTGTTTCGGTGCGGCAGGATTTTTAATTTTTTGATTGACGGGAGCAGGCGCGGCAGGATTTTTAATTTTTTGATTGATGGGAGCAGGCGCGGTAGCAATTAGTCACGATGACTCCGCATGTACCCACTGCTCCCTGATG
The DNA here is from genome assembly GCF_018294505.1 of Triticum aestivum. Lineage (NCBI taxonomy): Eukaryota > Viridiplantae > Streptophyta > Magnoliopsida > Poales > Poaceae > Triticum > Triticum aestivum. The sequence goes on from NC_057809.1 coordinate 176,752,490, forward strand.
TGAGAAGTCGTCTACTGGTGTTTTACCGTGGTGAAAACCAAAAGATTCCCCGCTCCCTCCGCCTTCCCGTAGATTGCATTGCCTTTCAGCAGTTTCGCCCCCTTTGCTTTCTCTCCCCATTGCTTCTACCTGGTGCCATGGCGGCGCAGCAGATCACGGAGTCCGAGGTGAGGCTCCTGACACAGGAGCTCCATTGTCACATCCCTAGCTTCTGGTGCTGCCTAGTGTGTGCATCATGTTTAAATTCCATTTAAATTTGAAATGGGGATTTGTGAAACCCTTAGAATCATTTTTGGAAATGACCCAAATAAAAATTGCTCCAAAAGGGTCCAAGAAAATGCTCATGTTGCTCTCTGAAAATATTGGACAGAAATAAAAATCAAACCAATATTTTTAGGAGCCCATAAGTATTTATTCTGGGCATTTGGAATTAGTGCATAAATATTTGCATTGGATATATATATTATATATAATTAATATATGTCCAATAATTCTGGAACATTTTATGTGGTTTGGTATATTTTAGTTCTAGCCACATAATTATTTTCAGGATTTTATAAAATGGTTTAGTATTTTACTAAACCAAAACAAAACAGAACAAAATAGAAAACAATAAATAAAAGCAGAGAGAGAACTTACCTCAGCTTACCTGGTAGCCCACCCACAGCCCAACACTGTGCAGCCCACCTGCGTGGCCCAGCCCACCTGGCCCCCCCTTCTCCTGTCTTCTTCCCGTGCCAGCGCACGAAGCAGCTCGGTGGCGAGCACCGCCGTCGCGCTTGGCCACCTCCTGCCTGGTTGCCTCCCTCCTCGATGCGCCTGGAGACGCCACGACACCCTGGCCTCTCTCTCACTCTCCCTGGAACCCCTCTCGCTCTCCCTCCGTCCCTATTCCCCCTCTGCTCTCTCTCCCTCCCGCGACCGAACAGAGCCGCCGCCACCGACGAGCTCCCTCGCGGCCACCGGCCACCCCACGCAAACCCGATGCGCCCAGAAGCTCCGCCACGTTGTCTTCTTCATCTTCGATGAGCCACGCAAGCCGGGAGGGCCCGGAACATCGCCATCGCCGTCGTCTTCCACCTCGGGCTCCGACCACCGCCGCCGTTGATTCGCCGTCTCCACCGCCTCCCCGAGCACGCCGACCTTCTCTTCGAACTCACCGTGAGCCCCTGTCCATTTCCCCTCTCTCTCCGTGCCCGTCAGCGCCCTCTAACCACCCTGGCTATCGGAGCCGATCGTTCCTCGCCGCCGGCGATGACGCAGACGGTGCTAGAGCCACCGTAGCTAACTTCCGAGCACGGCAACGTGCTCAGCACCCTTCCAGGAGCCGAGCGCGCCCACCCGTGCGACCTGCCGTGCCCCCTAGCGCCAACCCCGACCTCGCCGAGCTCCGGCCGCCGCCCAACACGTCGCCGGCGCCTTTTCCGGCGACCCCGAACCCAACTACCTGCACCACTCGCCGCGGCCCACTCCCAGCTATCCATAGAGCCCAACGGCGCCCCGAATGGTGCCCTGTACGTAAAACCCGCACCTGCACCGCCGCGTTTAGCCTCGCCGGCGGCTAAACGCCGGCGAGTTGACCCCGCCGACCAGGGAGTTTGACCCTGGGTCACTGACGTGTGGGCCTCTGGCCACTAACTAAATTAGGATTAACACTAATCGGATTAGTTAAACTAATTACCCCCTGCTGACACTGACATGTGGACCCTAGTGCCCTAATCTTTAATTAAACTAAACTAAACCCCCCCTGTTTAACCCGTGTCACTGACGTGTGGACCCCACACGTCAGGTTTGACCTGGACCACCCTGTTGACCTGATGACGTCAGGGTGAGGTCATGCTGATGCAATATTCCTTTTCTGGAATTATTTTAATTCTAAATAATCAGGAAATTCCAGAAATAGCTAAAACTTCAATAAATCATAGAAAATTAACCGTAACTCCAAATTAAATAAGTTATATATGAAAAATTATCAGAAAAATTCAAGGAATCCATCTGTACCATTTTCATGCATGTTAGAACAACTTATAACTGCTGTTTAGCACAAATCAATTAAATGACATTTAAATAATCACATATGGAGTTTGAATTTGAATCTTGTATTCAAACCAACTTCATTTAATCTGTTGCTAGTTGCATTAGCCCAAAACACATTCATTTTGCCATGTCATGATCATGCATCATATTGTGCATTGCATTGATTGTGTTCCCTTCTGTGTTGCCGGTATTTGTCCCCTCTCGATAGACGTGATACCGATGATGTGATCGTTGACACTGATGAAGACTCAATGTTATCTTCAGAAGTGCCAGGCAAGCAAAACCCCCTTGTTCATTCCGATACAATCCTACTCTCTCGCTCCTGCTCTCTTTTACTGCATTAGGACAACATCGATTCATCTGTTACTTGCTGCGGTAGCTGAACCCCTTTATCCTTTGCATGACCTGTCATTGCCACAGTAAATAGATGAAACCTACTAGCATGAGTAGGAGTTGTTTGAGCCCTGTTGTGCCTACTCATTCTTGCTTGTTTGTCATGCCTGCTACTGCTTAGAGTTGAGTCAGGTCTGATTCATCGGGGATGAATCAGAGGCGTGTGAACATGTCCTACTGTGTGTGAGCTAAGTGTGTGAACACGATTTGGTAAAGGTAGCGGTGAGAGGCCATGTAGGAGTACATGGTGGGTTGTCTCATTACAGCCGTCCTCAGGAACTGAGTTCTGTGTTTGTGATCCATGATTCAGTTACTACCATACATTGGGCCCTGAAATATGACCCCGCTCGACTTCTTATTCACCCTTGTCCTCTGTCCAGGAGTTGCAAGTAGTTTCTGGTGTTTGTAGCTTACTGGAGGCCGTGGACAGCGCTGACCGTAGGGGTGGGCTGTGATGCGGTAGGTACGTGGCCGGGTAAACCGGGCGCCCGTTTGGTGTCACGGAACCCTGTTCACATCGTTTGGGGCTGTGAGCGAAACTCCGGCCGGATCTCCTCATGGATGGAACCCGAATAGGCGATAAACCTGGACTAGAGACTTGAGTGTTTAGGTAGGTCGTGGTCTACACCCACGTCGGCTTTCGCTTGAAGTCTGCCGAGCACATGTCGTGTGCAGACGCTAAGTGGTGGAAACATGTATGAAGAAGTAAACCCCTGCAGGGTTAACATCATCTATTCGAATAGCCGTGTCCGCGGTAAAGGACTTCTGGGTTGCTTATATCAGTTCATAGACAAGTGAAAGTGGATACTCTAAAATACGCAAGATAAGCGTGAGTGCTATGGATGGCGTTCTCGTAGGGAGACGGGAGCGGATCTATAGTGGTGTATTGATATGGTGAATATGTGGACTCGTGTGCGCCACCTCAAAAGAGTTACTCGCAGTCGTAGTTTAGGATAGCCACCGAGTCAAAGCTGGCTTGCTGCAGTTAAACCCCACCACCCCTTTGTTGATAATGATGCATATGTAGTTAGTTTTGATGTAAGTCTTGCTGGGTACATTTGTACTCACGTTTGCCTATTTATGTTTTTGCAGAGAGACTTCGGTCTCCCTAGTAGTTCCGCGTGGACTTCGACGTTTAGCTTGTTACCTCAGCTACGATCTTGTGCCCTCGGCAGGATCTGGTAGATAGTCAGGCTTCTCAGCCTTTTTCATTTATAGATGTCTGTACCCAGACATGATAGCTTCCGCTTGTGCTTTGACTTGTATGCTCTGAGTGTTGGGTCATGAGACCCATGTTTGTAATATCTCGCTCCTCGGAGCCTATTGAATAAATACTTGAGTCGTAGAGTCATGTTGTGATGCCATGTTGTATTTGCACATATCGAGCATATTGTGTGTATGTTATTGAAATGCTTGGTATGTGTGGGATCTGACCATCTAGTTGTTTATCTTTAGTAGCCTCTCTTACGGGGAAATGTCTCCTAGTGTTTCACTGAGCCATGGTAGCTTGCTACTGCTCCGGAACACTTAGGCTGGCCGGCATGTGTCCTTCTTCGTTCCTGTGTCTGTCCCTTCGGGGAAATGTCACGCGATGAATACCAGAGTCCTGTTAGCCCGCTACAGCCCGGTTCACCGGAGTCCTGCTAGCCCAGTGCTACAGCCTGGATTCACTCGCTGATGACCGACACGTTCGATGCCGGGTCATGGATGCCTGTCCCTGTAAGTCTGTGCCACTTTGGGTTTACGACTAGCCATGTCAGCCCGGGCTCCTTATCATATGGATGCTAGCGACACTGTCATATACGTGTGCCAAAAGGCGCAAACGGTCCCGTGCAAAGGTAAGGCGACACCCATGGGAATACCGTGCGTGAGGCCGCAAAGTGATATGAGGTGTTACATGCTAGATCGATGTGGCATTGAGTCGGGGTCCTGACAGCGTTGGTATCAGAGCTTGACTGCCTGTAGGATTACCAAGCCAAACTGGTCGAAGTTGAGTCTAGAAATTCTTTAGTTATATAAGGAAATTGATTGTGGGATGGAACGTAAGGCTCTTTTTATTCCTTATACCTTATGCCCTTCTGATCTGAGTCATCTTATCTTTCCTACGGGGTTAAGGAACTAGGCTTTCTCTTCTTTCTATCAGGATCACGTGTTATTAATCCGTAGACTTATAGGATTGTTGGATTTAAGTCTCAGTTCAGTTCCTACTATTTCTGTATGTTAACTGTTGATCTCCAAACCTTGATATTGTGCTTCTGAGTGGTTATGCCACCATTTTTGTGAATGTCTCAAATCCTTTCTGAGCATTTACAACCGTTATGCTGTCCGAGTCATCCCAGGTTTCTGAATAGTCTGAAGCATTTGCAAAATCCCTTCCTCCCGTTCCGATGCTCCTTCGGGCCAGATTAACCACACTAATCGGTGAGTTGAGGTAAATTATTGCCTTGACATATATGTTGGAGATATTATTATGACCCTAGGTGTCTTAGGGGATCATCTAGTAATTTAGCCATGATTTGTGTTTCCAGTGTGATGATTCTGGCCATCATTCTCGAAAGCATCCCGTGATGCTACTTAGTAATAGGTATTCTATTTCTGGGTTTTGAACCCGAGATTCACTCTACTTACTTCATGTTGATAGTGTTTGCTAGTTCCTTCAGGATATTAGTAACTTTGCGATAGTCCTCGAGGTCCGTGGTATTTCCTTCTTCCAAATACTATGAACCGCTTATGGCAGATGTTTATTGGATCAAAAGATCACAATTAGAGTACTCTTGAGGAGTTCTCCATTCATAAATCGTGACTCTGCCAGTTCTACCTTTCTGCATGGGTTATCCGGAAGAAATATGTTGAACTTGGTTCGACATACTAATCTATGCATCCACAACTCAGAAAATTATATGTTCCTTTGAGTTGTTCTCTTTAGTTGCATTTTGACCCTCGTCTATCAATTGATAGTCAAGAGTATGCGTGCGTTCATTTATCGATGCCTATTACTCTTGTGGTCCGTCAAGCCATTCTATCCTGAATGACTTGGAGAAACAAACTCCAGTACCTCTTCCATATCTAGGATTGGGTCAAAGCAATTGTGCTCCGCAGATCAAAATGCCAGCCCAGCTTTTGATTCTGTTCTACCCTGAAGTATTACCGTCTTTATGTCAGGATTTTCATGAGAATTGCACCGGCTCTTGTGAATTCTTGATGTAGTGATACTTCTCGCCATTATTATTCATCCCTCGGTTCCGTGTTGTCGCAACCGGAATGCTGACAAGTGAATTGTGATGTGTGAAATCAATACTCCCAGCAACCTCGTTGCTTGGTAGTTAAAGGATAATAATTTCATTCTTAGCGAGTTGGTTTTTGAATCATCCTTCTAAGACTGATCGTGCTACCTAGTCCTTATTTCGGTGCACCCTTCGATTAATGAGTTAGAAATTATTTCAAGTCCTCACTCATTTGATCATATCGTCTTGCCCTGGAAAGCAAGATTGTTCTCGAGCTTAATAACATACCGGTGGTTCGTGATTTTCCGAAGATCTTCTCGGAAGTATTACCAGGTTGTTCCCTGACTGTTATGTTGAGCTCGTGATCAAGTTGGTTTCTTGTGAACCACCTTCTCTCCAAGAATCGGTGTTAGATATCCCTGAGCTAGTTGGTTAAGCTAGACAACAACTTGGAGAGTTGGAAGATAAAAGCTTGCCTGACTTAGTTCGTTCCAAAGGGATATTCTTGTGTAGTGTGTGTTGAAGAAAGATGATATCTTCATCGATTGGTCCTTGTGATCAGTTGCTGGACCTATTGTCTTATCAATCCTTTGATTTGAGTGTTGGCTATCGTCAAATCAAATCAGTACCAACGATGCTCGTAATGTTGTCTTATTCGTGGTTGATCCCTCGAGCATACACCATTACATCTTTGGTCTGACCAATGCTATCACCGTGTTCACTGAACTATGGAATTCCTTCTAAAAGGAAACCTAGATGAATTGTTGTTGAGCCCATTGACAACATCCTTATCTCCTCCATGATTTTGTTGAACATTAAGCTAGTGTTGGAAACTTTTGAAAGCATTTGTTCATGCTAGCTCATGAAGCATATGTTTGGATGAAGGTAGTGACTTCCTTTAATTCATGTGCATCTGATGCAAGTTGCCGCCGTGGATTCGAGAAAGTCAATGTTACTTTCTTTGGAATCATTCCAAATCAGTCATGCACACGTGCGAAGAATGATGTGGTTTGAAGACTTGCAACCTTCAATCTATATGTATCCCTAGCACACCAAGCCACTGATTGATTTGTTCAAGGAGAAGGAGTTTCTTCATAAGAGCTAATCCGGACTTATGAAAGAACTTCGATACCCTCATTGATGGTTCCCCCTCCTGAACTCGGTAGTGTTTTATTATAAGACTACTTTGTGGTCATGCTTGTCTGGAACAATGTGTTCACATGTTTGTAGCAGCACCAGCTCATGTTTTGGAGCTCGCTATCGTAGTCCATTCCCCGAGAATCTCGCAACGTCATCTCGTCGATTTGTGTTGCAAACTTTCATTTTTCTTTCTAGACTCGATGAGTCTGGAATATCCTGACACCAACCAGATCTGAATCTCAGGCAGATATGATGGTTGGAATATTTCCCAAGAACTATACTATCGATCCCTTGGAAACCGGTAAAGTGGATGTCGTGGCCAACACACCCAGCCGGAAGACCTGTTATTATAATATCTTGATTGAGGAAGTTGGCCACCTCCCCATAGGGATTCCGTAGGATTTACTCCCTAGTTGCCCCTATGGATTTTGAGATCCCGAAGTCCGACCTTTTTATTTGATGTTCTAGATATCAAACCATATCTATGAATGGGTTACACTAGCACATCAAGGAGAACATTAGAAGCGGAGTGCTAAATGTCTCTCGGTCGATCATCCAGATTTTATTTCCTTGGCCCCACCAAGGGTGAAATCTGAGAAGGTGTTATCTTCCTTTGCATCTGCATCATCCATCATCATTCATCGTGGTAGCAAGTTGTGTTGCCAGGATCCTTGACACGGATATTGGTAAGGCCTTGATGAATGTGGAAATGCTCAAGTTCTTGAGAGCACTCGCAAGTGCTAGGTTTGATCATCGGCACTATCTGGGTTTGCTCTCAGTTTCCTCGGCAATGCTATGACATTTTCAAACAGTGAATTCACTCTCTATTGTTGGGTTCTTCCCCAGTTACCAGAATCATTCCCAGCATTTGCATTTTGTTTCCAGCTTGCACCGCCAATGTGTCATTCTACCATGGGTCTCTTCCATTTCCAGTGATAAGCAAATTCATCCATTACGTTGTCTTCAACAAGGTAATCCACATCATCCAAGTCCGAGTATGCCATTCTACCGACCCTCTCCAAACGATCGTTGTGAATTGCCTTAGGCTGGTTTAAAGAGTTTCAATGATCTCTGAATCTAAAGTAATTCTTTTTGCCACTTAAGGGGATATCTCTACGAGTCACCATCCCTAAGGTGCATCATTATGGTGTCATGTCAACTTAACTCCTCGCTACGTGGACAATCGTTTACCACCCTCTTAAGTGTGGAATTGTTGTCCACCTAGTGCACCTTCATCATCCGTCTCTTTCCACCCCTCTTGATGTGTAACTCGTGTCTCAACCCGAGAGATGGTCCTATGTCTCATTCCGTGAGTTGTTCGATCTTCGAGAAGATCGACCCTTCTAGAGTCTCCTTCTTCCCTCCATGTCATGTTGACAGGATTTCTCAGAGCAAGACGACAAGACAAAGATGGTGTTCAAATCAACGTTCATTTGAAGTACAACCTGGATCGTGAAGATTGTGCTAGTTTGCATTCCCCTTTCACCTTACCCTACGCTTGAATCTCGAGACGAGATTCTTGTTTAGTGGGGGTGAGTTGTCACATCCCTAGCTTCTGGTGCAGCCTAGTGTGTGCATCATGTTTAAATTCCATTTAAATTTGAAATGGGGATTTGTGAAACCCTTAGAATCATTTTTGGAAATGACCCAAATAAAAATTGCTCCAAAAGGGTCCAAGAAAATGCTCATGTTGCTCTCTGAAAATATTGGACAGAAATAAAAATCAAACCAATATTTTTAGGAGCCCATAAGTATTTATTCTGGGCATTTGGAATTAGTGCATAAATATTTGCATTGGATATATATATTATATATAATTAATATATGTCCAATAATTCTGGAACATTTTATGTGGTTTGGTATATTTTAGTTCTAGCCACATAATTATTTTCAGGATTTTATAAAATGGTTTAGTATTTTACTAAACCAAAACAAAACAGAACAAAATAGAAAACAATAAATAAAAGCAGAGAGAGAACTTACCTCAGCTTACCTGGCAGCCCACCCACAGCCCAACACTGTGCAGCCCACCTGCGCGGCCCAGCCCACCTGGCCCCCCCTTCTCCTGTCTTCTTCCCGTGCCAGCGCACGAAGCAGCTCGGTGGCGAGCACCGCCGTCGCGCTTGGCCACCTCCTGCCTGGTTGCCTCCCTCCTCGATGCGCCTGGAGACGCCACGACACCCTGGCCTCTCTCTCACTCTCCCTGGAACCCCTCTCGCTCTCCCTCCGTCCCTATTCCCCCTCTGCTCTCTCTCCCTCCCGCGACCGAACGGAGCCGCCGCCACCGACGAGCTCCCTCGCGGCCACCGGCCACCCCACGCAAACCCGATGCGCCCAGAAGCTCCGCCACGTTGTCTTCTTCATCTTCGATGAGCCACGCAAGCCGGGAGGGCCCGGAACATCGCCATCGCCGTCGTCTTCCACCTCGGGCTCCGACCACCGCCGCCGTTGATTCGCCGTCTCCACCGCCTCCCCGAGCACGCCGACCTTCTCTTCGAACTCACCGTGAGCCCCTGTCCATTTCCCCTCTCTCTCCGTGCCCGTCCGCGCCCTCTAACCACCCTGGCTGTCGGAGCCGATCGTTCCTCGCCGCCGGCGATGACGCAGACGGTGCTAGAGCCACTGTAGCTAACTTCCGAGCACGGCAACGTGCTCAGCACCCTTCCAGGAGCCGAGCGCGCCCACCCGTGCGACCTGCCGTGCCCCCTAGCGCCAACCCCGACCTCGCCGAGCTCTGGCCGCCGCCAAACACGTCGCCGGCGCCTTTTCCGGCGACCCCGAACCCAACTACCTGCACCACTCGCCGCGGCCCACTCCCAGCTATCCATAGAGCCCAACGGCGCCCCGAACGGTGCCCTGTAAGTAAAACCCGCACCTGCACCGCGGCGTTTAGCCTCGCCGGCGGCTAAACGCCGACGAGTTGACCCCGCCGACCAGGGAGTTTGACCCTGGGTCACTGACGTGTGGGCCTCTGGCCACTAACTAAATTAGGATTAACACTAATCGGATTAGTTAAACTAATTACCCCCTGCTGACACTGACATGTGGACCCTAGTGCCCTAATCTTTAATTAAACTAAACTAAACCCCCCCTGTTTAACCCGTGTCACTGACGTGTGGACCCCACACGTCAGGTTTGACCTGGACCGCCCTGTTGACCTGATGACGTCAGGGTGAGGTCATGCTGACGCCATATTCCTTTTCTGGAATTATTTTAATTCTAAATAATCAGGAAATTCCAGAAATAGCTAAAACTTCAATAAATCATAGAAAATTAACCGTAACTCCAAATTAAATAAGTTATATATGAAAAATTATCAGAAAAATTCAAGGAATCCATCTGTACCATTTTCATGCATGTTAGAACAACTTATAACTGCTGTTTAGCACAAATCAATTAAATGACATTTAAATAATCACATATGGAGTTTGAATTTGAATCTTGTATTCAAACCAACTTCATTTAATCTGTTGCTAGTTGCATTAGCCCAAAACACATTCATTTTGCCATGTCATGATCATGCATCATATTGTGCATTGCATTGATTGTGTTCCCTTCTGTGTTGCCGGTATTTGTCCCCTCTCGATAGACGTGATACCGATGATGTGATCGTTGACACTGATGAAGACTCAATGTTATCTTCAGAAGTGCCAGGCAAGCAAAACCCCCTTGTTCATTCCGATACAATCCTACTCTCTCGCTCCTGCTCTCTTTTACTGCATTAGGACAACATCGATTCATCTGTTACTTGCTGCGGTAGCTGAACCCCTTTATCCTTTGCATGACCTGTCATTGCCACAGTAAATAGATGAAACCTACTAGCATGAGTAGGAGTTGTTTGAGCCCTGTTGTGCCTACTCATTCTTAATTGTTTGTCATGCCTGCTACTGCTTAGAGTTGAGTCAGGTCTGATTCATCGGGGATGAATCAGAGGCGTGTGAACATGTCCTACTGTGTGTGAGCTAAGTGTGTGAACACGATTTGGTAAAGGTAGCGGTGAGAGGCCATGTAGGAGTACATGGTGGGTTGTCTCATTGCAGCCGTCCTCAGGAACTGAGTTCTGTGTTTGTGATCCATGATTCAGTTACTACCATACATTGGGCCCTGAAATATGACCCCGCTCGACTTCTTATTCACCCTTGTCCTCTGTCCAGGAGTTGCAAGTAATTTCTGGTGTTTGTAGCTTACTGGAGGCCGTGGATAGCGCTGACCGTAGGGGTGGGCTGTGATGCGGTAGGTACGTGGCCGGGTAAACCGGGCGCCCGTTTGGTGTCACGGAACCCTGTTCACATCGTTTGGGGCTGTGAGCGAAACTCCGGCCGGATCTCCTCATGGATGGAACCCGAATAGGCGATAAACCTGGACTAGAGACTTGAGTGTTTAGGTAGGTCGTGGTCTACACCCACGTCAGCTTTCGCTTGAAGTCTGCCGAGCACATGTCGTGTGCAGACGCTAAGTGGTGGAAACATGTATGAAGAAGTAAACCCCTGCAGGGTTAACATCATCTATTCGAATAGCCGTGTCCGCGGTAAAGGACTTCTGGGTTGCTTATATCAGTTCATAGACAAGTGAAAGTGGATACTCTAAAATACGCAAGATAAGCGTGAGTGCTATGGATGGCGTTCTCGTAGGGAGACGGGAGCGGATCTATAGTGGTGTATTGATATGGTGAATATGTGGACTCGTGTGCGCCACCTCAAAAGAGTTACTCGCAGTCGTAGTTTAGGATAGCCACCGAGTCAAAGCTGGCTTGCTGCAGTTAAACCCCACCACCCCTTTGTTGATAATGATGCATATGTAGTTAGTTTTGATGTAAGTCTTGCTGGGTACATTTGTACTCACGTTTGCCTATTTATGTTTTTGCAGAGAGACTTCGGTCTCGCTAGTAGTTCCGCGTGGACTTCGACGTTTAGCTTGTTACCTCAGCTACGATCTTGTGCCCTCGGCAGGATCTGGTAGATAGTCAGGCTTCTCAGCCTTTTTCATTTATAGATGTCTGTACCCAGACATGATAGCTTCCGCTTGTGCTTTGACTTGTATGCTCTGAGTGTTGGGTCATGAGACCCATGTTTGTAATATCTCGCTCCTCGGAGCCTATTGAATAAATACTTGAGTCGTAGAGTCATGTTGTGATGCCATGTTGTATTTGCACATATCGAGCATATTGTGTGTATGTTATTGAAATGCTTGGTATGTGTGGGATCTGACCATCTAGTTGTTTATCTTTAGTAGCCTCTCTTACGGGGAAATGTCTCCTAGTGTTTCACTGAGCCATGGTAGCTTGCTACTGCTCCGGAACACTTAGGCTGGCCGGCATGTGTCCTTCTTCGTTCCTGTGTCTGTCCCTTCGGGGAAATGTCACGCGATGAATACCAGAGTCCTGTTAGCCCGCTACAGCCCGGTTCACCGAGTCCTGCTAGCCCAGTGCTACAGCCTGGATTCACTCGCTGATGACCGACACGTTCGATGCTGGGTCATGGATGCCTGTCCCTGTAAGTCTGTGCCACTTTGGGTTTACGACTAGCCATGTCAGCCCAGGCTCCTTATCATATGGATGCTAGCGACACTGTCATATACGTGTGCCAAAAGGCGCAAACGGTCCCGTGCAAAGGTAAGGCGACACCCGTGGGAATACCGTGCGTGAGGCCGCAAAGTGATATGAGGTGTTACATGCTAGATCGATGTGGCATTGAGTCGGGGTCCTGACATCCATGCCAAGGATGCGGAGCTCAGGGCGAAGGACGTGGAGCTCCGTGAACTCAAGGAGGAGAGGAGTGCCATGCTCCTCCGTTATGTGCGGGAGTTCATGGAGCTTCATAAGCGGCAGGCGTCCACCACAAAGATGCTCGAGGCTTCGGCGGCGTTGCTGCAAAAAGCAGGAGATACGATAGGCTGTTAGGCGAGCCGGCTGGAGCACGAGCGGGCCGATCATGACGAGGTCCGGGATCGCCTCAGCCACTTGGTGAACCAAGTTGCCACACACATGTTGCGGCTGCACGATGCCTACCGTCATGCTAGCGCGACGATGCCGGCCGTCGGGCTAAACCCTCTGCATGGGCATGTCCATGTCTCAGCACAACATGACCGTTGGATCAAACTCAGACGGTGCAGATCAATCACTGTAGCACAAAGCGTGTGGGTGTGTTTGGTTGCATTCTCATCTCAATATAGTTGTTTCCTCTTCTTTTATTTTTGTCAACCTACTAGTGTGGACTCATGCACCCTTCATGCACTCTGCCAAACACCCAAAAGTGGGTCGAGAAGGGAACTTTTGCTCCCATCCCGTGCACCCTTCATACACCCTGCCTAACACTATTTGTGGAGTACTGTAGCACCGTACTCTCCGTGCACTGTGGACCTAGTTCTGTTAACATTGATCTCACCGTCCATTCTCGACCGGACAGTCGAAAAAGCGGTACTATGTTACATATAGGAGTAGTTGACATGCGCACAACATCATTTGTTATCGTCATATCTTACTACACTAGCAACAAGATTGTGTAGTACTGACGTATGAACCACTGCACATGCCTAGTAGTAGGAGCACTGTGTATGTTCAAGTGGCTGCCATGTTTCGCACTCCTCCGTCGTAAGAGTCGAAATGCTTGGTGTAATCATTTTTTTCTTCCGAAAAACAGTGGACACGCTCTAGCGTGCGGATCCTCCTCCAGCCATGCACTAAATTATTCACTTTCGCCAACGTGTGGGACAGCCAGCATCGGGGTCTGCTAGCCATGCACTAAATTACTTCTTCGTAGAGTGATGGTAGACTACCCCGATCGAAGCGCCACAGTAATGCCTAATGAGCTGTCAAATCACAAAACCCCCTCTTTTCCAGCAGTAAGTTGGACGGACGAAGCAACCATCATTTCACACTTCTCTCTCAGCTTCGTCTCTACCCAACCCTCGCTTCTGCCTCATATTTTTCCTCATTTCTTCAAGAAAACCCCGACGTGCTTCTGCCATTTTTCTTCTCTCCCAAAGAAGGAAAGGTGAGCGCATCAATGGTGTTGATTCTGGCCAAGGCCCAGTCTTGCAACCCCGAGACTGATCCTATAACTCCCTCTCTTTTCTTCTTTTGGGTTTGTGATTATGGTTTCTTTTCTTTTATTTCTATTTGACAGTTTCTTGATGGATGCTGGAGCACCGGCCGAAGTGATGTCTATGGCTCCGGCCAAAACCGTCGAGGCTCATGGTACGAAGAAGCGCAAGCACCCTGCCGAGACTACCGCAGACAAGCTCAAAGCCATCGCCCTATCCAAGCCCCCCTCTCCGGGATCCCTCATTAAGGAAGTCCAAGTAATATCTCTTCTTGACGATCTTTTTCTCGATCTTGATCGTGTTTTTTCATCTAACACGCAGTACTCGTACTAGTAGTACAACTTTATGGGTGATCTTGCATGTGATTTTTGTGTGCCAAATGACGGTTCTAAATTCCTCTTTTGACCAAAACATGCGAGAGGTTGACACTGATTTCTTATAGATTACTTTCAACTACTCCCTCTATCCCAAATTTCTTGTCTTAGATTTGTCTAGATACGGATGTATCTAATACTAAAATGTGACTTGATACATTCGTATCTAGACAAATCTAAGACAAGAATTTTGGGACGGAGGGAGTACTTTATGACCATTAATGCTACCTTTTAAGAGGGTATATTTGCCTTAGTAACTTGTGTTATGGATATTGCATTAATCCGTCTGCTCTCATGCCTTTGAAGACATGTTCTAGTGTCTTTGTTCACTCATTTCTGTGCGTATATGTAGTCATATATGGAGTATAATATCGAAAATCATCTTATATTTCTGAAAGGAGGTAGTGGTTTCTGTTTGAATTAGAACCAGGTCCGCGGTGGAGATGAAGTTCTCAAAGTCATGTCGTGTGAACTGGAAGACCTGATGATGAGTTCTACTGCTAAACTATCCAGCTGCTCTATCCTTGTCGCCATGTGACCAGAACTAGTGTTTTCCTGTAGCATTGTTGTCAGGCGTGTTCTCGAGGCTGTACTTGACCACAACAATTTCCTGGCTGTGCTTTTGATTAGGAAGGGTGTGGTTCTTGTAAAGCTTCCCAACAAATCTGATGCGGCCTGTCTTCATCATCATGTTTATGAGTGGAAAGACCACTCTGTTAGGTTGTCCAAGGTTGACAAGATGGTGATGGTGCATGTAGACATCTCACACAAAGTCTATGGCCTAGTCAGTTATGCGGGGTTCATCCCGTAGGTCGGTGGCAAAAGATAGTCTGCAAAGTTTAGTTAGTGCAACTTTGCTTGTCTGTAGTAAGTACTATTGTTCAGTACTTGATTTGTGTTTGTGAACCCTGTATTGTTTATTAGTACTGCCACTTTTGGTTTGTGGTCAGTCCTGAGAACGGTCTATGTTAATGTCTGTCCACTCAATTCAGTCTATATATTTTGAAGTATCCATATCATATTTTTTGTGAGGACGGTCTATGAATTATGATTACACTCCAATATCTGTATGTATTGCAGGGTTTATCGCACGGACCAGGATTTCCAGCCCCATACGATTTGTCACGACCTTTGGACTGTCCTGCTTGTGGGAGTAGGCGGGCCCCCTGCATGCCACGCGTAGTTGAATGATCAATCTTCTATTTAGTACTTCAACATAGTGATTTCTTGGTAAGGATTCACTCGTGTCACATCAAGTAAATCTTATTGATTTACTGTCTAAGTCTTATTGATTTAATGTCATGTTTTCTTTATTTTCCTGCAATTTTACGATGCAGGTTTTGCCATGTGACATTCATCACAGAATAAACCGTTTGGTTTGCTCTACGATGGCTATTTCTGCAGGTTTCACTTCTTATGTCGTGTCAGTAACGAAGGCACTGTCCATCACTTATATTACTGGAAAAAATTGGATCAGTCTGTTGTCTCAATACAAGCTGAATCCCTATGATGAACTAAAGTTTGGTTTAACAAAAACGCCACAATTAGTCCTTCTCGCATTTATAAGAAATGAAGAAAAAGACTGGATCACAGTCACGGATCGTAGTCAAGTTAGAAAGCTGATCATAGCGGACCAGACACGATCACCGCTGTCTCGCATAGATCGAGCACCGACAATTGCTCTAGCACTGACAGCAGCAGCAGCTCAGTCTGACCCCGCTGAGGATTGGGCACCGACAGCATCGGCAGATCAGTCTGATCTACTAGAGGTTCGGGCATCAACACCGGCACCTGCTCTGACACCGGCACCAGCTCTACAAGGAGCACCATCTTCGGCAGCAGCAGCGGCTTCGGCACCTGCACCAACACTTGCACTTGCATCTGTTGCGGCCCGTGCAGTTGCACCGGCAATAGACTGGGCTGCAGTTCGCACTTCATATACAAAAGTCCTTACAAAAACCGACATGTCCACCTTCTTGGTAAGCATTGGCCGCCCAAGTGCTTCGTTCTTTTTTCTTTCCATGTTGTTTCACATGATTCACTGTCTTGATCTAACTGTTTGGGAATGTCTTCTTGTTTGCAAACAGAGAATTCCTAAAGCAACGAGGGAGTCGTTCAACAATCCGGGCGGCCGCGGCCAAGTTTCTCTTACCATGCGCAGCCTTGGTGTGAATGAACCTCCTAAATATATCATAAGTACAAAGGATGGTCGCATGATGATTGATGCTAAAGGATGGTCAAGGCTCAAATCTAAATCATATCTTGCGGTAGGGGACGATGTCAAAATCGAACTTTCTCGGCAAGCAGAGCTGGTCCAAATCAACTTTGAAATTCTTCAGTAGCAGCACGCAACTGCCTAACTGATCTATCCTCAGAGAGATTTTGATGTAATAATCTGGCATGGTGAAACAAGTGTCCTGTGTGTATAAGTAGTATGATAGTATTATTTATCACATGGTATATCATTGATAGAATTGCAACTCTGATTGCTGGTTAGGAACTGTCGTTCGATTTCATTCCAGTAGCTGCCGTGCTTTATTCAATTTTGTGTATTTGCCTTGCGACAGCATCTAGAACCAGCGCCGTACCGATCGCTTGCAAGATGAAAAGCACTAAGGTAGAACACACGGGCCCCCAAACATGCAGGGTCGGCCTGCGGCCCAAAGTCCAGAACCTGGTTTCGAGAAGCACTAGCTCAGTGCAGAAGTGGCATCCTCCCCCTACTGTGGGTTGGGCGAAGATGAATGTTGATGCTGCGTTATCTCGCAAAAGTGAAAGGGGAGCCCTGGCAGTTGTGAGCCGGGATCATACAAGCTTCTTCCTTGGAGCATCGGCACTGGTGTGCGAAAGAATATGTTCCAAACCATGGAGATCATACATGAAAAACGCGAGTGTAATGTTGAAGCACATGTGCTCGCAAAAGCTGCTACTTCTTTGCCCTGTGGACGCCATCTTTGGCTCATAGGAACCCCCGAAATTATTTGTATACCTATGACTGTTAATCTTCAATAAAGCAGCTTTTATCCGTCAAAAAAACATCTGAGTATTATATTCTCAGCTGAACCCCCATAATGCCTGTGCGTTGCAGAGGGAGTATTTTTCTCGGCAAGGTGAGCCTGTGATATAAAAGATTTGTATATTTCTTTATAGAGGGAGTATCTCTCTGTCAAAAAATATATTTATGTGTAACTATTTACTCCTGTCTTTCTACTTCCTTTCTCTGATATGTGGGGCAACCAGGAATGGGGTCCACGTGCCATATGCACAAATTAGAATGCACAACTTCATGGTAGACACACCCCGGTCGTAGCGCCGCAGTAATGCCCAATGAGCCGTCAAATCACAACCGCCCCTTTCCAGCTTTAGCAGTAAGCTAGACGGATGAAGCGGCAATATTTCACTGGGCCTGAATCCCTTTCTCCCTCGTTTGCTTGTTCAGAGAAAACCCCCTCTCGGCAATTGCATAAGGTTTTCTCAAGGAGTACCAGGTACGAATTCTTCATCCATCCCCGATAAACCCAAGTTCCTTGGTCGCAGGTAATCCTAGGATGGCAGCCGCCGCCGTTGATGCATTTTTCTTCCTACTGAATCTAGCGTGTTTCATTTGCAGTGCCCAAAGTGCGAGTACCCTACAGGTTTCTGCGCCCTCGGTGAGACGCCGCACTTGTTCCTTCTCATCCTAACACATCATTTTGAAACGTGCACAGTATGTTCCTAGAATCCTCTTTTCTATCCGGGAGGGTGGGGTTTTTTTGAACATGCTGTGATCTCATATTATTTTTCCTGTAGTGTATTATTTGCTCTGCCAGAACACGTGTTCTCAAGATGCTCGGCCTTGCCATAACTGAATACACTAGTTTAATGGTCACAGTGAAGACAAGACATGGATATAAGTTTTGAGTTGGGTTCATGAACCAAGAAGA
Source organism: Triticum aestivum (assembly GCF_018294505.1). Lineage (NCBI taxonomy): Eukaryota > Viridiplantae > Streptophyta > Magnoliopsida > Poales > Poaceae > Triticum > Triticum aestivum. Next base: position 176,770,622 of record NC_057809.1, read on the forward strand.
TCACTGCTTTTTTTATGGCCGAACTTGGATAAACTTTCTCAAGTGTTACGGACTGAAGATTGGTGCACGAATGTTGATGGAAATAGCAGAACCTGGTCTCATCTTCACTGCAATCTTCCACCCCGATGTCGTTCCAATTGTTCATCCATGTTAGTTTTGTATCTGGTTCTTGCTTGTTGCCTCGATTACTTCTTAATCCACCTATTCTGTCTAACTAATCACAATTTAACTTTAGAAGTAGCAATGAATCTCTCACGAAGATGCTACTTCTAACTAATATTTTCATATAATTGGTGGCACATGTAGGTTTTTTCAGAGTAAAGCAGTCTGCTCGTTTGTTACTCTGTAATAACTCGGTTGTTACTAATGGCACTGGAGTTGACTGGATCGACATACACAAGTTCCTACACTTTATTGATCGTCTTGAGGTCCTTGTGGGGCGTTTCAATGGTGGAAGGCCACGTAGGATATGTGTGCCACTGCTGCACTCGTTGAACAGGTCCAACTATGTAGAGAAACTTATGGTACGAGCTGTTTTCTATTATATATGTTGTTCATAAACTATTGCTTATACACAGTTTTACAGCTGTGATCTTCTTGAAACAGGAACTGCCGAGTTCTATTGTTCCTATACAGATGCCTGACCATGGTCAGGTCAGACTTGCGCTTTGCCACAACATGATGTTTATGTCGACCTACTCAATACCCCTTGGAGTTTAAAAGATACTTATTCATGGGTGGTCTCAAATAATGAAGGCCTGTCCATCTTGGAGAATAGGACAAAAGATTATGTTCATGCTTTTCCATGGCTCTAAAGCGAATATCCTGTTTATTGACCACGTTGCGAGATGAAGCTGCTTTCAGAAGGTTGTGGATGCGCGGGGTGGCGCCTGGGCCTTGTCCTGGGGCTTGGCGGCCTCACCCTTGGTTAACTGTAGGCGAAGTAGCACCATTCGAGGCATGCTTTGTACAGTTGAACCTGTATAAGTACTCATACTGCTTTCAGCTTTGGTTCTGAAGTGCCCCTGGTGGTTTCAGTTAAGGTTGTTAAGTACTATAGTCTGTCGTGTTTCTTCAGTCCTTTCTTCCTCCAGCCGCCAAAACCAAACCAGCACCGGCGGGGCCGCCTGCTTCCGCCTCCCACGGCTGGCTGCGCCTCAGCGCACGCATCGCCGCCCCACCGTCTCCTAAATCATTAACGCCTACGTCCTCCGCGCGCTTTCGTGCACTCGCCGCGGCGCCGCACTCTCGCGTTGTCAACATGGTCAACAAACAACAGGAATCGCTAGAAGTACGTGGAGAGGATGATAGTAGGGGCCCACCATGTCAGCGTATGGAAAAATAAAATGCTTCCTCCTAGTGTTTTCTTGACATCTGGGACCCACGACATTGGGAGCGTATATAGTCAATAGACAAGAGAACAACACAAGATCGGCTGACACCTGGGACGTAGCTACTCGAGCAGTATTTTTTTGTTTGGTATTGTTGAGACGGAGCAGGGTTTGAACTAGGCTGTGGCCCGTCTAGCCCAGGCTTATATTTTATGTTCACCATGTGACCAGCCCAGCTATTTTTTTCTTTGTGAAAATGAGCCCATTTTATTTTTTCTGAAGAATACTCAATCTAGGCCTACTTATTTTTCTACGCCCTAATGGGCTACATCTCTTTCAAGACGCCTGCAAATCTTGAAATTAATATGAAATGGGTTGTAAATATAAAAACAGATGACGAATTGGCAATTACATCATAATTTCTGAATTTTATTATATTTTCAGATTCCTATTTCACTGGGCATTAACCTAATTTAAATATATCTTCAAAGTACTTTAAATCTGCTGGACATTTCGGTATTAAAAATAGTTTGGAACCCACAGAAATATGCAAAATTGGCCCTGGCCAACCAAAACAACGACTGCAATAAATTGCATAAGAAGTTGCCATGAGCTATATATAAATTATTAAAAAACGAGGGAGTGGTCTGACTTGTGGGCTTGTTTAGTTGACGCATATGCAAGATTTGTTTAGTTATTATATACATCAACAAACCATTCTAGTAGACATAATAGTTGGATGTCAATCCAACGGCCGCCGTGTTTCTTTAATCTCTGATCTTCTTGCTCCAGCCGCCAAAGCAGCGCCGGCGGGACCGCCTACTGCCGCCTCCCGTGGCCGGCTGTGCTGCCGTGCAGGCCTCGGCGCCCCCTACTACTCCCACCACTGGCCAGGGCATCCCTCTACTCACCCACACCCCCTGTTATTCTGCGGCGACGGCAGCCTCACACCGCAGCCGAACCGGTGAACGCTCATACTCCTCTCCGCGTGGGCATCCACTGCCGCGTCTTCCCCGGCTCCGTGTCATCCCCTTCCTATGCCTCGCCGTCGTCCACAGCCGTGGTGCCCTTGGCACAGCGTGGTCAATGTGGTCAACGACCGACTTCCATCGGAACAGTACTGTACATGGAGAGGCTGACAACTGGGTCCACGGCAGCCGCAAGGAAGTGCCTCCTTATTACGCACAAAATAATTATTCCTCCACCTGACAGCAGGGACCCACCGGACGGGTCACCAGTACTTTGCGAAAAAATCGTTTCCCCCTGACTGCTGGGACCCACCGGACGGGCCACCGTATTTCGCGAAAAAATGTCCCCCCCGCTGTCAGCTCGGACCCACCGGAAGTGCCTCCTTATTATGCACAAAAAAATGAATACTCCCCCGCCTCGCTGGGACCCACCTTGGTGGGAGGCTAACTTGTGGGCCTACTAAGTTGACGGGGACGAAGGCCTTTGTCAACTTAGTCAATATGAACGATTCTAGATCCACTGACCGTACGATGTCCATCCAACGGCCGTAGTCCTTCTTCAACCTCTGGCCTTCTTGCTCCAGCCGCCCAAAGCAGCGCCGGTCGTACCGCATGCTCCTGCCTCCCGTGGCCGGTTGTGCTTCCACGGAGGCCTCACCGCCCCCTACTATTCCCACCGCTGGCCAGGCCCTGCGGCGACGGCAACCTCACACCGCAGCCGAACCAGTGAACCCTCGTACTCCTCTCGGCGCGGGCTTCCACTGTCGCGTCTTCCCCGGCTCCGCGTCGTCCCCTTCCTAGGCCTCACCGTCGTCCACTGCCATGGTGCTCTCGGCGCGGCATGGTCAATGTGGTCAATGACCGACTTCCATTGAAAGAGTACTGTGCGTGGAGACGCTGACAGCTGGGTCCACGGCCGCAGCAAGGAAGTACCTCCTTATTACGCGCAAAATAATTATTCCTCCACCTGACAGCGGGAACCCACCGGACGGGCCATCGTATTTCGTGAAAAAAACGTTTGCCCCTGACTGCTGGGACCCACCAGCTACATCTTCGCACGCAAGGAAGTTCCTGACAGTCGGGACCCACCTGGTCTAAGCGTACGTTGCGTTGCCATTCTGGTCGCGAACGTGTACGTACATATATACTAGTCGATGTAGAGGCGCGCACGTCTCGTAGTAGAGGCACGCACGTAGCATGTACATGTACATAGAGCGGCCATGGTGCAAGAAAGAAAATACGGCCACGTATGTGTACATATAGGCGGGGTCTCGAACGCCTACTCGCGCATACGTACGGCCAGGGCTCGTGTACATGGATGGGTCGGAACGGAGAAACAGTGTCGTCGTCGTGTTCATGGGGAGGCAATGGGATGCGTCGTGTTCACGGGGAGGCAACGGAATGCGTCGTGTTCATCGGGAGGCCTTGGATGGAATAGGTGATGGAAATGAGGCCTGGCGTACCGCAGAACGGAGGAAATAGCCTTGTGTTCGACCGGCCATGTTCGAAACGGGTTCCTGATCATCGGGAGGGGTCTGGCGTACCGCAAAACGAAGGAAATGGACCTCCTACGGTCGAAACGGGGGTCCTGTTGATCGGGAGGGGTGTGGCGTACCGCAAAACGGACGAAACGGACTTGTGTTGGAGTGCTACGGTCGAAACGGGGGTCCTGTTCATCTGGAGGGGTGTGGCGTACCGCAAAACAGGACTCCACGGGATACTGTTCATCTCCACTGTTGACCCCCTCTAGCCTCCACGAGCTACTGTTCATCCACCGTCAACCTCCTCCAGCCTCCACCTACGACTGTTCATCCACGGGCTCCTGTTCATCCAGCCTCCACTGAGCGTTACTCCACTGGCTACTGTTCAACCAGCCCTCTCCACAGGCTCTTGTTCAACCACCCCTCCACGGGCTACTGTTCATCCTGCCCTCCACCTTCTACTATTCATCCTGCCCTCCACGGGGTGGTCCTATTCATCCAGCCCTCCACGGGGTCCTGTTCATCTAGCCCCAACCGGCTCGATCGATCGGGGTCCTGTTCATCCAAAGGCAACACCACGGGGTCCTGTTCATCCACCCCCACCGGGAACTGTTCATCCAGAGGTAGCATCGATCGGCTTCAGTTAGCAGTAGTAGCGAAGGAATCGCTCGATCTGGTCCAGTTAACAGCCATTGATCGATCGCTTGGTTTCAGTAATGCGTAGCCTGTAGTGCAATCACTCGGATTCAGTTAGAGCCCAACGCCTCGCTCGGGTTCAGTTAGAGCCAACGCCTCGCACACACACGCATACGTGTACGAGAGAAACACGCATCGCTCGGCCCCCGACCTCCCAGTGTAACCGGGAACTCCCCGAAATTTTGCTCCCCCTCGCTTCTACCATGGTTTTTTCCGTCATGGACGGCCCAAAGAATGTCATGCAGCTGCGTCTCCGACCCGCCTAGGACGAAAATCCCATTTTCTGTCATGATTTTTTTTCATAGAAGTAGGAGCCCACCACATCTATGATGATACCGAGTTTTGTCACAATTATCGTCATAGAAGTGTCATATGTATGATAGAAAAAAATTGTTCGGCCCAAAATGTCACGGATGTGTCTTTTTTTGTAGTGTCAACAACTGAAATGTGATGCAAATATTTTTAGGAGAGTTGTCCTGTATGTGTTTTAGGAAGAGATCCCCGTTAATGTATGCATAGGAATGTGTTTTAGGGAGAGCTCCCCCTTAATGTGTGCATAGAAATAAAGTGATAAAATACAAAATGATGCACATATGGAGTGGATACCCTCATTCAAATATAATGTTGAAACAACAGTGTAGACATACACCACTAAAAGCAACTTGCGCAGCGAAAAGCAACAAATGAAGATAGAAAACTTAAGCTCTTACAAGGTAGCATAGACTCATAACTCATAATGTCATACAAGGTAGCATAACACATCACCAAAGGTTCATTACAATAATAATAATGAGTCCAATAACTAGAGCTCAATAAACATAGCTGACACACACTCATACTCCTAAGCATTACATCTCCCCCTTGGCAGCAAGTACCGTAAAAGGGGAGAAGGTAGGAGGATCACTCAGCATCCTCATCATCATCCCCATCACCATCACTCAGATTAGCAGAGTTAAGGAAGAACTCGGGAAAGTCAGTGGCAGAAGGAAAATCGACCTCCAGAAGTGGAAGACCATCAGGTATAGGCTCATGTGGCCCGACAGGACTCCCAGGGCGTGCATGGAGGCAGTCCCGAAGCGCATTTGCCTCAGAGATAAGACGGACCTCCTCAGTAGCAATGTGAGTAGCAGTGTAGCAGCAATTGTCGAAGATAGCCTTGTGGGACTTGCCAATGAAGCGAGCCAGGCGGTCAAAAGGCTTCATGAAAGGTTTAGTGTGGCGAGAAGATCTCTCGGCACAAGGAGGAGCAGGAGCCTTCCCTCTAGAAGAATCATCACGTGGAGTCCACATGGAGTGCCTGGATGTCATGGCAACGGGACAAGGATAGACTAAGTCGATGACTGTCTGAATGAAAGGGGCATGGGGAAGTGTATGAACCTTCAGGCAACTAGCCATGCGAATCTCGTTCCAGAGAAAACCTGCCATGTCAATGGGAAGGGTGGGATTCTTCCTAGAGTAGTACATCAGATCAAGGCTATTGGACCGAACCATTCCACGATCCCCTTTCTTTGGAGCAATGCAGTTGAGGATACATTGGAAGAACCACTGGTATTTGGGATGAAAGATAGAGATACCATTAAGATTGTTTTGTTGCTGCGCTGTGGAGAGCTGATAGGTAGGCATGACGAGACACGCACATGCACTCGCGGGCATGGGCTCAAACTTGGGGTTCACCTGATGGATCCGAAACAGAGAGGCCTCCGATCCAGGCATGCCCAAAGCAGCAGCAAACTCCTCGAAGGTGACAGTGAACTGAGAGTGGTGAGTCATCCAAGTGATAGACTGGTCTGGATGGAAGAAACACGTGGCATACAATTGCCAAATGGCAGCCTCATTCCAATCACAATGAAGAGACATAGCACGATGTAGCCCCATGCCATCAATATTTTCCAACACACCTTTGAACTTGGAAGGATTGTTCTCAATGAAACCCAAGTTCACATAATGCTGAGGAGAGAAACCAAGATGAGCAATGACAGATTAGTAGATCTGTTGTTGAACCAATGTGCGAAAACGAGGGTCGGTGGCATTTGCAGGAGCAGCAAACTGGTTGACATCACTCCTTAAGGCACCATACTCAGAAGGTTCCATGGGCTTATAATTGAAAAAACGACGGCCACAGTTGGTGGGGTTGGCCATGGACAAAACGAGGCCAGTAGTTTCAACGGACTGGGAGCTTGAGGCACCGGCTGCTTTCTTCTTCTTTGACTTAGTCATGGAACGAACATGCATGAGCTCCTCATCGTGGAGTTCGGCCTCGTAGTTAGGGTCATCCTGCCTGACATAGGACAAACGAGCACGACTAGGCGCCTTCTTGAGTGGACAAGCAACATCCTCGGAGTCTGTTGATGCATGACGATGCGCGTCTGCGTACACGCATAGGAGAGAGAGAGAGACAACTCGATGAATGACTAACCTAGATGGATAAACAGGGTTAACAGAGGACAGGAGCATATGGAGTACAACGAGAGGGGCCTGAGGACATTTACTTGAAGCTCCGGCCACCGCCTCCAAGACCGACCACCATGGCAGAGTTTGGGGACAGAGGGCGCGAGATTGGAGAGGCTCCAACCGGCCTCGGGAGAAACCACGCGAGGAGGGAGTGGATCAAGTCAAAGGAAGCGTGCGGTGGCGAGATCCAGACAGTTGGCGGCCGGACAGGTGGGGTGGCCCACGAACAGCCGGCGGCGGCGGAGGCGAGCGGATGGGGCCGTGGGGGAGAAGAACAGAGGAATAATCCTCTACTCCCTCTTGGCTCGATATTTTAGTGTCTAGGCATGAACCCACCCGGATGTCCGAAAGTAGACTCAGATGATCCGGATGACCGGATAGGGGCCCGGATATCCGCGCATACAAGGTAGAGCGACCCAGACGTCCAGATGGACATCTGGATGATCCGGCTAGCCTGAGTGCTGATAGCCAGAACTGAAGTTTGAAGTGGTGATGATGTGATGATATAAGTGTGAGAATCACCAGTACCCAAGGCATATCACAAACCCACATAAACAACTAAAAAGAGTTGTAGCGTAAGCCACCATGTTTGAGTATACATAACTTGGGATACCAAAGATTTGAACTTTGGGCCCATGATTACAACTCCATCATTTTAAAGTACTATGGACACAAAATAAGTGTCATAGTAACTGTCGGTGTCAAAACCGGCGGATCTCGGGTAGGGGGTCCCGAACTGTGCGTTTAAGGCGGATGGTAACAGGAGGCAGAGGACATGATGTTTTACCCAGGTTCGGGCCCTCTTGATGGAGGTAAAACCCTACGTCCTGCTCGATTTATTTTTGATGATATGGGTATTACAAGAGTTGATCGACCACGAGATCGGAGAGGCTAAACCCTAGAAGCTAGCCTATCGTATGATTATATGTTGTCCTATGGACTAAAACCCTCCGGTTTATATAGACACCAGAAGGGGTTAGGGTTACACAGGGTCGTTTACAGAGGAGGAGATATCCATATCCGTACTGCCTAGCTTGCCTTCCACGCTAAGTAGAGTCCCATCCGGACACGAGACGAAGTCTTCAATCTTGTATCTTCATAGTCCAACAGTCCGGTCAAAGGATATAGTCCGGCTGTCTGGAGACCCCCTAATCCAGGACTCCCTCAGTAGCCCCTGAACCAGGCTTCAGCATTGCAAGGCGGGTTCCTCCACCGGATACACCACAAAAGAGTTCGAAAAAAGGATAGTGTCCGACCCTGCGAAATAAGTTCCACATACCACCGTAGAGAGAATAATATTTCCACAAATCTAATCTGCTGACACATTTTGGCAACATGACATCATGCCATGGCGCGGTGATCATTCGAACCGTTTTACTTTAACTAGCCCCGCACATAACGCGAGGCAGTTTCTTGACACGTCTTGTCAAAGCAGAGATCGTGTCCCACTTATTATGGGATTCTCATCAATACGGGCGTGGGTAACCCAACCGCGCCATCAATTACGGCGCTTGGAGGATAAGCAAGTTTTACTAGGCTAGTGGGGGCGCATAGTTTCAACCGCCCTTATAAAGGGATAAGGTTTATCCTTTTTCTACCCACCCTTCTTCCTCCTTGCTCATCCATTCTCGCGCACTCGAGCTCCAACGCCCAAGTCCACATCCTTCTCCTCAACCTTCTCCAAACATATCTGGAGTGGGAGGCAAGTGGATGGCTTCCTCCGTCACGGAGGGACACATCAAAAAGCTGCGCGGAGCCGGATATTTAGCCGCAAATATCGCGCATCGGCTGCCCGCTGCGGGGCAGATCGTCCCCACCCCAGAACCTCACGAGAGGGTAGTCTTCCTTCACCACTTCCTCCGTGGACTGGGGTTTCATCTCCATCCATTCATCCGCGGTCTTATGTTCTACTATGGGCTGGACTTTCATGATCTAGCCCTGAACTTCATCCTCAACATTTCAGTATTCATCGTCGTGTGTGAGGCTTTCCTCCGCATCCGGCCCCACTTTGGCCTATGGCTGAAGACCTTCAATATCAAGCCGAAGGTGGTGGGAGGCCAACAAGCAGAATGCGGCGGAGCCATGGTGGGCAAGATGCCCAATGTTATATGGATTGAAGGCTCCTTCGTGGAGACCATAAAGGGGTGGCAATCGGCGTGGTTCTACATCACCGAGCTGCGCGACGCCAACTGGGTGGCGGCCCCCGAGTTTTGATTCAGAATCCCCACTCGGCTCACCTCCTGGAAAGACAAGGGCCTATCCTGGGGTTCATCGGTGGAGCTGGACGGACTCCAGAAATGTATCCGGAATATGGTAAGCAAGAAGCTCAAGCTTGTCAACATAGTCTAGGTCATGCTCTTCTGCCAGATCCTCCCGTGTCAACAACGGGATTTCAACTTGTGGGAGTTCGACCCGGCCCAGCACCATACTCTGAGCGAGCTCTTGGACACGACGCACAAGGACGTCTGGAGGGTGCTGTTCAAGGGTGCCGAGGTCCCTCCCTCTCTCATCGAGGACCGCAGGCTAAGCGCAAAGCGCCCTGCGAATCCGGTAAGTTTTGTACATCTGGTAGGATTTTTACTTCCCATAGCTTAACCACGCGCGGGGTCTGAGCTCCCATGCCTTTGATAGGACTGGGTGGGGGCATCGGAGAAGATCGACTGTCCGGCCCCTCTGCCCGAAGACACTGCGGACGCTCTCCTGACGGAGATGCTGACTCCGGCTCCTTACAAGGTGCCGGAGAAGACCAAGAAGAAGGCCAAGGGAACCCGAAAGAGTTCCCGGCGCCAGGTGATATCGGAATCATCGTCCGATAACTCCGCGATGCACTCCTCGCCCGAAGACGAGGAGGAAGATGAAGATGCTCCCCCTTCAATCGGGGAAGACAAGAAAAGGAAGGCCGCCCCGACCGGGGGGCCGAAGGGTCCAAGAAGGGGAGAACCCTCCTTCCGGACTACTCCACCACCGCCGCCGAAGGCGAAGACGAGTGGCTCCTCAGGGCCAAGCCCCTGGCAAAGTCGTAAGTATTCAGATACCAGAGTAACTCATAGCATACCTTTGTCGCACTGCTTCTCCTAACACCGAATATGATTATGCAGACTGCCCCAAGCCCGTATCGACATATCTTCACCGGACGGCTCCTTGGACTCGTCGGATATGGATAGCGATCCACTTCCGACCACCACCTCCCCTTGCCCTACGGACAATGCCGAGGTATTGTCTCAAGAGGTACCGGGTCGAGGGGAGACAATCCCGGAGGCGCCTCAAGGCGACCTTCCGGACTCCGGGAGCAGAGGGAGTAAGGATCCCGAGGGCTCCAAGTTTGGCCCTCAGCCGAACACCGCACCGGAACCTCTAGTGGTTCCAAACTCAGGCAGGCGGCCTCCTTCCAAAAGGGGCAAGACGCCTGCGCTGGTGACCTCTGTCCATCCAGAGGCACCGGACGATCTGCTGGGAGCGCTTCACAACGCTTCCATCGATGAAGAGCACCGCACTATTATGAGTGCGATGATCCAGAAGGTTTAGTCCGCCAAGAGCGGACTGACTGAAGCATGTGCCAGCCTTCTAACAGGCTTTGAGGTAAGTATTTGAAATATAGGAAAAATATTACCGTAGAGACAGTAGCCCCTGATGCTCTGTTTGGTGTTCAAAAGGAAAAGCCGAATAGAGGATCAAATAATATCTGCAGGATTCTAATATAATTATGTCTATATGCGTATGCAGGCTTCGCTGCTGACCTCTGCGGCACTGACTGCGGAGGTCGCCGTACTGAAGCAGGACCTCGAAGGGTCCAAGAAAGAGCTCGGCCTTGCCAAGAAGCAGCTCGAGGAGGACAAAGGTAAATAATACCTAGTCTATAGATGTGTATATATACAAAAAGGATGCGATTGCAAAATTACAGGATCATCTTTAATTTTCCAGGGCCCACGGCCGAGGTGGCAACCCTGAAGCAAGCGCTATTCGAGGCCGAAAACAAAGCGTCCTAGGAGCGCACCGAGCGGGAAAAACAAGAGGCACGGGTGGGCGAGGTGCAGCAAGAGCTCCATGCTCTCGTGACGAAGCACGAGGCGTTGGAGCTTGACTTGAAGACGCGAGAGTCCGAGCTTGCCACGGCCCTAGAGAGTGCAAAAAGTGCCAAGGCTGAAGCCCAAAAGGCCCTCCAGGAGATTGATGCGATGAAGAAGATAGCGGCGGGTAAGGCATTCAATATGCAAAGCAAGCATGTGAAAGTAAATTACTTGTCACTTACCCGATTCTGGAGCTCTCCAGGAGCATTCGCAGATTTGCCCCGCAGCGTGTCGAATGCCACACAGTTTTACCAGGCCGAGGAGGGAAGCTCAACGGAGAAGCTGTTCTGGTCTTAGTATATTGGGACCGAACACCCGATGCCTCCGAGCGACCAGCTGAAGCAACTGGTCGAGCTGCACAAGGCGGCCGAACAGACCATGAAGGGATTTATAATCTGGATGTGGCCTAGCGACGCCCTTCCCAATAGCTACTTCAGCCTGGTGAGGTGGCTTGTGGATGCCTGCCCACGGCTGGAAGTCATTAAGAGGTCCGTCTGCATCGAAGGTGCACGGCGGGCTTTCACCCGTGCGAAGGTGCACTGGGCCAAGATGGATGCTGTGAAGCTGGTGAAGGATGGGCCGCCGTAGGGCAAGGAGCATCACCACCCCGAGATGTACTATGAGGGTGTCCTGAAGGGTTCCCGTCTTGTAGAAGACGAGTGTGCGAAAGATGTAATATTTGAATAAACTTTCTCGTGTAATCTTGTATTATGAAAACTTGTTCATATGCGCTATGCAACGCTTGTTAGAATTTAAAATATTGCCTTCTGTTCGGCTGTTTATCGAATTTGAGAGATGGCTAGTCGTTGGCTTCTGCACCCATGCCACGAGTGCTGGGGTGTTCGGGATAAAACCTGAGCACTCTTGTTCCCATTTTTGGGTCCTTCGAGGGAGGTGCTCAGCACAACGAATAAGGCAATCATACTATAATGCATTATCACTCTCACTTGGCCATAGAATTCGATAATCTTAAATTTCGGCGAAGCCCCTAGTATTCGGGAGGCCGAATTCAGGGTGCTATACACGCCTTAAGCCGAACAGGGCCAACTCCTCGCTCTAAGCGGCATAAGTCTTTAGGGAATAGAGACCTCTCGAACAACGACCAGTCTCTCGCCTTATCATGACAGTCAGTTTTAGCTTTCTCTACTGAGGTGCTTAGATCAGCAGAACCGGGGCACAGTCGCAGTAGTTCTCCCAGTGCTACCTTAGCCGACATAGCGGAACGTAAGGTACCAAAACATGGGAGCCGGGAAAACCCAACTATTGACCCAAGACATTATTTAGAGCTGATGCATATAATGCTATAAGTTCGGGGTGCCGCACTGTCGAAAGTGTTCGGACATCTCACGCCGTATTATGGGGTATACTTAAGACCCTAGCATATTGGCCGTACCAGAGTGTACGGGTGCTAGATGTCATGAATGAACACACACACACACACACACACATATATATATATATAAGGAAGAATGTAATAATAGTCTTAATGCTATGCATTGTTTATTCAAAGAGGTGCATTAGAGCACAATGATACAAGTAGTGTAATAAGAAAAAAGTAGGACTATTTGACATGTCCCTTCCAAGGGCAAGTAGAGGAATGGTATTAAAGCAAGTATTTCACTCATTATCGTAATCCACCTAGGAGTTCCGTGGTGTGATGTAGCTTTCTGCCTCCTTGGTTGCTGCATCATGTGTTCGGCAATCATGCTGCCGAACAGGGTTTCCAAAGATTAATGTCCTGAAAGAGAAAAATAACAAAGCGGGAAGCCCCTAGTGCGGTTTAAGCCGCATCTTGGAGCATGCTGTAGTCGTGCCCCCCTTCCCACCCGTGCCCATGGTATTTTTAATGCGTAATTATGTACGTGTGGCACGGACTTCGTTGTTTCGCTGGGACCGGGGTGGGGGCCGCATTGCTATGCAAGCTCGGAATGTGCCAGGCGGTCCTATTGCCGATTACTCCGGGCACGCTTGAAGGTGTCTGGGTCCTTAACCGCCGAACTAGTGGACTGCCTTAAGAGGCTGCTTTGCGCTTCTGCTGCGAGGGCCGCAGTGTGCTCCTCCATGCGAGAGAGCGCTCTGTGTTTCCATTGACTGTGATGACCCCCCGAGGTCCTGGCATCTTGAGCTTCAGATATGCATAATGCGGTACCGCATTGAATCTCGCAAATGCGGTTCACCCGAGCAGTGCATGGTAGCCACTGCGGAATGAGACTATGTCGAAGATTAACTCTTCGCTTCGGAAGTTATCCGGAGATCCGAATACCACTTCCAGTGTGACTGAGCCTGTGCAATGGGCCTCTGCACCTGGTATGACGCCTTTAAAGGTCGTTTTTGTGGGTTTGATCCTTGAGGGGTCTATAACCATTTTGCGCACTGTGTCCTGATAAAGCAGGTTCAGGCTACTGCCGCCATCCATAAGGACTCGAGTGAGGTGAAATCCGTCAATGATTGGGTCTAGGACTAATGCGGTGAATCCGCCATGATGGATACTAGTGGGGTGGTACCTGCGATCGAAGGTGATCGGATGGGAAGACCAGGGGTTGAACTTTGGGACGACTGGCTCCAACGCATATACGTCCCTGAGCGCACACTTCCGCTCCCTCTTGGGGATGTGGGTTGCTTATATCATGTTCACCGTCCGCACTTGTGGGGGGAACCTCTTCTGTCCTCCGTTGTTCGGCTGCTGGGGCTCCTCCTCGTCATCGCTATGTGACCCCTTATCTTTGTTTTCGGCATTTAACTTGCCGGCCTGCTTGAACACCCAACAATCCTTGTTGGTGTGGTTGGCTGGCTTGTTGGGGGTGCCGTGTATTTGGCATGAGCGATCGAGTATACGGTCCAAACTGGACGGGCCCAGAGTGCTTCTTTTGAATGGCTTTTTCCGTTGACCGGGTTTAGAGCCTTTGAATCCAGCATTGACTGCCGTATCCTCGGTATTGTCGCTGTTAATGCGGCCCTTATGTTTGTTGCGACATGACCTATCGTTGCCGTCCTTGGTATCCGAAGTACCATGGTTCTTTGATATGTTATTGCTGCAAGCCAACCAGCTATTCTCTCCCGCACAAAAGCGGGTCATGAGTGTCATGAGGGCTGCCATAAATTTCGGCTTTTCCTAGCCAAGATGCCGGGCGAGCCATTCGTCGTGGATGTTGTGCTTAAAAGCTGCTAGGGCCTCTCCATCCGGATAGTCGACGATTTGAATTTTCTTTGTTAGGAACCGTGTCCAGAATTGCCTAGCCGATTCCTCTGGCTGCTGAATTATGTGGCTCAAGTCATCAGCATCTGGTGGTCGCACATAAGTGCCCTGAAAGTTGTCGAGGAATGCGGCTTCCAGATTTTCCCAACAGCCAATGGACTCTGCTGGCAAGCTGTTGTGCTAATGCCGAGCTGGTCCTTTGAGTTTGAGTTGGAGGTATTTGATGGCGTGTAGGTCATCACCGTGGGCAATGTGGATGTGCAGGAGGAAATCCTCGATCCATAGCGCAGGATCTGTTGTGTCGTCGTATGATTCTATATTTACGAGTTTGAAACCCTCTGGGATTTGATGATCCATTACTTCATCTGCGATGCATAAGGGGTGTGTGGCGCCTCTGTACTGGGCTATATCGCGACAGAGCTCAAATGAGTTTTGCCCGCTGTGTTCGGCCCAGCCGAACTTACTTTTACTATATCCAGCGTGATGATTATCGTCTCGCACAGTGGCGCACCCTCGTGATCCATAGATCAACCTTGCATGTTTTGCTTTGTCCTCCAATACGTTTCACAGGTCTGGCGTATTTCCCCATGCCTTTTTATTTGAATGGCGTCGGGGTGCGGGCTGAGCTTTTGGCTAGAATGTCTCTTTGTCGCGGCCACGAGGTGGCCGGTCAGCCACGTCGTACGCCGGGGATGTAGGTTTCGGTGCTTCCTCCTCTAGTCGGGGTAGCAACCTACACTTTGGGTAACTCTTGGAGGGGCGCTCGAGTTTATATTCCTTGGCCGCCAGGACTTCAGTCCATCTATCAGCTAGCAAATCTTGATCAGCTTTAAGCTGCTGCTGCTTTTTCTTAAGGCTATTTGCCGTGGCTATAAGCTGGCGCTTGAAGCGCTCTTGTTCGACGGGATCCTCTGGCACGACGAATTCGTCATCGTCGAGGCTTGACTCGTCTTCGGAGGAAGGCATGTAATTATCATCCTCCGCCTCTCCATCCGTCGCTCTCTCAGGAGGGCTGGCTTCTCCAACCTCTTGCTCTAAATCTTGCAGGAGGGGATTGTTGTTGTATTTGGCGCTGTCCGGAGTGCTATTATCTCCGGAGCCGGTATCACCGCTTTTGACTTGGCAGGACTTAGAGCGACGCTGCTGACGCCGGTGCTTGGGTTGCTTCTTGGAGGGGTCATCCTCTGCTATCCCATCGCTATTGCCTTCTTTGGGTGTGTCCACCATGTATATGTCATATGATGAGGTGGCTGTCCAGTGCCCTATGGGCAGTGGTTCCACTTTGCCTCCCGCATCGTCGTCCATATCGTCAATGTCTTCGGAGTCGAAGTCGAGTATGTCGGTTAAGTCATCGATAATGGCTACTATGTGGGTGGTGGGTGGGCGGTGAATTTCTTCGTTATCCGCATCCCAATACTGCCGGAGCTTAAAGGGTGGACTCTACAAATAGTTGTGTTGTGGAATTGTCACGACAAATGTCCTAGTGAAAGGACTTAATCGTGGAGCCATCGCAACTAGGAAGCTTAAAGGGGTTAAACGAGACAAAGGACACGAGGAGTTCTACTGGTTCGGCCCCTTGCGATGAAGGTAAAGGCCTAGTCCAGTTTGAGGTGATATTGCTAGGGTTTCGATGACCAGGGAGCTAATACGCTTAACCTGGCTCTCGATCTATTGTTTCTTGCCCTAAGCCGCTATCGGGTCGTCCCCTTATATACACGGGTTGACGCCCTGTGACCTACAGAGTCCCGGCCGGCTCATACAATGTGTTCGGCTCGGTGACGTATCTTACGTGCCTTACATTACAAGTGTATTCATACATGGCGGTTTACACTTACAGGCCTTAAGCCGCCTCTGGGATTGGGCCTATCATAAGCCTAACTGTGGACCGCCATCTTGTATACTCTTGGGTTTCATATAGGTGAACCGCCATTGTGGTTGACCCGGCCCCTTCTATGCGGGTCATATCTGGTAGTCATATCCCCAACAAGTTGGAAAGTGGATATGATGTCATCTGGAGCCATTTCCTTGAATCCATGGTGTTGTCTTGTGTCCCACACCATTTGGTGATGATATGGAGCAAGAGCATGAAGCAACTTGTCCACGAGAAATCGCTTAGTCAAGTTGAATCCATCTTGTGTCTTGTCACACTCACATGACTGAATGTCAGCGGTGAGAGTCATGAGATGCTCAAGAAGTTTCTTAGGAGATTCACCTTTCTCCATACAGAAGTTTTGCAATTGACCTGTGGCAATTTCATATTGAGCAAGCCGGAGAGTGGAGCTACAGGTCTTGGTCCTCACAATGCTATCCCATAATTCCTTGGCACTTGTGATATGTATGTATGGTCTCCTTTGCTTGTTAGTCATACCTCTCCTTATGCACATGGTTTTTGTGTCATTGAGATTCTTGTCATATACCTCTCTTGGAGTAAGATTCTTCGGATCAACAACTTGGTAGCCATATTCCAAGATCTCTAACATCTCATCGTTTCCATATCGAAGATGATCCTGCATAGCAACTCTCCACAAAGCAAAATCGGTAGTGTCATCAAGTAAAGGAGATTTGCCTTGAGGGTTATACTTTGGTTTCTCTATTTGAGGTCTTGCATAAAGCCAAGGAACACTGGAGTTTTCATTGCTAGGAGGTTGTTGGCCAAGTGAAGGAGTAGGCATAGCTGGCCTCGAGGTCGAACCACCAGAGAGTGGTTCAAGCATCGTGTTAAGTGTGGATAGTCTCATTTGGACCAAGGCATCAAGCGAAGCATCATGCTCCTCCTTTTTCTTAGCAAGCGCCCACTCCAGATCCTCAGAACTGAACGAATTGACTTCCGTGGAAGCCACGCCCGTATTCTTTGGATCCGCAACAAGGGGAGCCCATCAAGGTTCATCTCGCTGTAGGGAGGTTAAGCCACAAGAATAGAACACGAGGCTCTGATACCAATTGAAAGGATCGAGATTGACCTAGAGGGGGGTGAATAGGTACAATTACAAAAAATTAATTATTACTTAGCAATTTAGGCAATAATGCGGAATATGAAAGTGAGCCTAACAATTGCAAGTATGATGCTAAGAGCTTAGCAATGTAAACAAGTAACACTAATATGAGAGTAAGCAAGCACAATATGATATAAGTAAGTGCTAAGAGACAAGTAACCACAAGTAGAGAGTTAGGGTTAGGAATAACCACAACTCCGAGAGGTGAGGATGTATGCCGATGTTCACTTCCTTGGTGGGAAGCTACGTCACCGTTTAGAGAGGTGGATGTAACCACGAAGGCACACCAACGCCATGAAGGCTCTGAAGGAAATATGCCCTAGAGGCAATGATAAAGTTATTATTTATTTCCTTATATCATGATAAATGTTTATTATTCATGCTAGAATTGTATTAACCGGAAACATAATACATGTGTGAATACATAGACAAACAGAGTGTCACTAGTATGCCTCTACTTGACTAGCTCGTTGATCAAAGATGGTTATGTTTCCTAGCCATAGACATGAGTTGTCATTTGATTAACGGGATCACATCATTAGGAGAATGATGTGATTGAATTGACCCATTCCGTTAGCATAGCACTTGATCGTTTAGATTTTTGCTATTGCTTTCTTCATGACTTATACATGTTCCTATGACTATGAGATTATGCAACTCCCGTTTACTGGAGAAACACTTTGTGTGCTACCAAACGTCACAACTTAACTGGGTGATTATAAAGGTGCTCTACATGTGTCTCCAAAGGTATTTGTTGGGTTGGCGTATTTCGAGATTAGGATTTGTCACTCCGACTGGGCCCTCTCGGTAATGCACATCACTTAAGCCTTGCAAGCATTGCAACTAATGAGTTAGTTGCGGGATGATGTATTACGGAATGAGTAAAGAGACTTGCCGGTAACGAGATTGAACTAGGTATTGAGATACCGATGATCGAATCTCGGGCAAGTAACATACCGATGACAAAGGGAACAACGTATGTTGTTATGCGGTCTGACCGATAAAGATCTTCGTAGAATATGTGGGAGCCAATATGAGCATCCAGGTTCCGCTATTGGTTATTGACCGGGGATGTGTCTCGGTCATGTCTACATTGTTCTCGAACCCGTAGGGTCCGCACGCTTAAGGTTTCGATGATAGTTATATTATGAGTTTATGAGTTTTGATGTACCGAAGGAGTTCGAAGTGCTGGGTGAGATTGGGGACATGACGAGGAGTCTCGAAATGGTCGAGACGTAAAGATCGATATATTGGACGACTATATTCGGACATCGAAAAGGTTCTGGGTGATTCGGGTATTTTCGGGAGTACCGGGGAGTTACGGAATTCGTATTGGCCCTTAATGGGCCATACGGGAAACGAGAGAAATGCCTCAAAGGGTGGCTGCACCCCTCCCCATGGTCTGGTCCGAATTGGACTAGGGAGGGGGGGCCTTCCTTCCTTCTCCTTTTCCCTTCCCTTTCCTTCCCTCCTACTCCTACTACTTGGAAGGGTTCCTAGTTCTACTAGGAAAGGTGGAATATCCTACTCCCGGTGGGAGTAGGACTCCCCTAGGGCGCGCCATAGAGAGGGCCGGCCCTCAACCTCCTCCACTCCTTTATATACGGGGGTAGGGGGCACCCCAAAGACACAACAATTGATCTCTTGATCTCTTAGCCGTGTGCGATGCCCCCCACCACCATAATCCAGCTCGATCATATCGTAGCAGTGCTTAGGCGAAGCCCTGCGTCGTAGCAACATCATCACCATCACCACGCTGTCGTGCTGACGGAACTCTCTCGTGAAGCTCTGCTAGATCGGAGTTCGCGGGACGTCATCGAGCTGAACGTGTGCTAAACTTGAAGGTGCCGTGCGTTCGGTACTTGGATCGGTCAGATCGTGAAGACGTACGACTACATCAACCGCATTGTGCTAACGCTTCCGCTTAAGGTCTACGAGGGTATGTGGACAAGACTCTTCCCTCTTGTTGCTTTGCATCACCATGATCTTGCGTGTGCGTAGGAATTTTTTTGAAATTACTACGTTCCCCAACAGTGGCATCCGAGCCTGGTTTTATGCGTTGATGTTATATGCACAAGTAGAACACAAGTGAGTTGTGGGCGATATAAGTCATACTGCTTACCAGCATGTCACACTTTGGTTCGGCGGTATTGGTGGATGAAGCGGCCCAGACCGACATTACGCGTACGCTTACACGAGACTGGTTTTACCGCCATGCCATGCACACAGGTGACTAGCGGGTGTCAGTTTCTCCAACTTTAGTTGAACCAAGTTTGGCTACGCCCGGTCCTTGCAAAGGTTAAAACAGCACCAACTTGACAAACTATCGTTGTGGTTTTGATGCGTAGGTAAGAACGGTTCTTGCTAAGCCCGTAGCAGCCACGTAAAACTTGCAACAACAAAGTAGAGGACGTCTAACTTGTTTTTGCAGGGCATGTTGTGATGTGATATGGTCAAGACGTGATGAGATATAAGTTGTTGTATAAGATGATCATGTTTTGTTGAAGTTATCGGCAACTGGCAGAAGCCTTATCGTTGTCTCTTTATTGCATAAGATGCAAGCGCCTAATAATTGCTTTACTTTATCGCTATGCGATAGCAATACTTGCAAGAGCAATAGTTGGCGAGACGACCATGTGACGACACATTGATATAGATCAAGATGATGGAGATCATGGTGTCATGTCGGTGACGATGGAAATCATGACAATGTTTTGGAGATGGAGATCAAAGGCACAAGATGATGATGGCCATATCATGTCACATATTTTGATTGCATGTGATGTTTATCTTTTATGCATCTTATCTTGCTTTAATTGACGGTAGCATTATAAGATGATCTCTCACTAAATTTCAAGATAAAAGTGTTCTCCCTGAGTATGCACCGTTGCCAAAGTTCGTCGTGCCTAGACACCACGTGATGATCGGGTGTGATAAGCTCTACGTCCATCTACAACGGGTGCAAGCCAGTTTTGCACACGCGGAATACTCAGGTTAAACTTGACGAGCCTAGCATATGAAGATATGGCCTCGAAACACTGAGACTGAAAGGTCGAGCGTGAATCATATAGTAGATATGATCAACATAGTGATGTTCACCATTGAAAACTACTCCATTTCATGTGATGATCGGTTAAGGTTTAGTTGATTTGGATCACGTGATCACTTAGATGATTAGAGGGATGTCTATCTAAGTGGGAGTTCTTAAGTAATATGATTAATTGAACTTTAATTTATCATGAACTTAGTCCTGGTAGTATTAGCATATCTATGTTGTAGATCAATAGCTCGCAATGTTGCTCCCCGTTTAATTTTTATATGTTCCTAGAGAAAACTAAGTTGAAAAATGTTAGTAGCAATGATGCGGATTGGATCTGTGATCTGAGGATTATCCTCATTGCTGCACAGAAGAATTATGTCCTTGATGCACCGCTAGGTGACAAACCTATTGTAGGAGCAGATGCAGACGTTATGAACGTTTGGCTAGCTCAATATGATGACTACTTGATAGTTTAGTGCACCATGCTTAACAACTTAGAATCGGGATTTCAAAGACATTTTGAACGTCATGGACCATATGAGATGTTCCAAGACTTGAAAATAATATTTCAAGCAAATACTCAAGTTGAGAGATATGAAGTCTCCAACAAGTTCTATAGCTAAAAGATGGAGGAGAATAGCTCAAGCAGTGAGCATGTGCTCAGATTGTCTGGGTACTACAATTGCTTGAATCAAGTGGGAGTTAATCTTCCAGATAAAATAGTGATTGACAGAATTCTCTAGTCACCATCACCAAGTTAATAGAACTTTGTGATGAACTATAATATGCAAGGGATAACAGAAACAATTCCCAAGCTCTTCATGATGCTGAAATCGACGAAGGTAGAAATCAAGAAAAGCACCAAGTGTTGATGGTAAACAAAACCACTAGTTTCCAGTAAAGGGACAAAGGGCAGAAAGGGGAACTTCAAGAAGAACGGCAAGAAAGTTGCTACTCAAGTGAAAAACCCAAGTCTGGACCTAAGCCTGAAACTGAGTGCTTTTACTGCAAAGGGATTGGTCACTGGAAGTAGAACTACCCCAAGTAATTGGCGGATAAGAAGGATGGCAAAGTGAACATAGGTATATTTGATATACATGTTATTGATGTGTACTTTACTAGAGTTTATAGCAACCCCTCAGTATTTGATACTAGTTCAGTTGCTAAGAGTAGTAACTCGAAACGGGAGTTGCAGAATGAACAGAGACTAGTTAAGGGTGAAGTGACGATGTGTGTTGGAAGTGGTTCCAAGATTGATATGATCATCATCGCACACACCCTATACTTTCGGGATTAGTGTTCAACCTAAATAAGTGTTATTTGGTGTTTGCGTTGAGCATGAATATGATTTGATCATGTTTGTTGCAATACCGTTATTCATTTAAGTAAGAGAATAAATTGTTGTTCTGTTTACATATATGGTTACACACCCAATGAAAATGGTTTGTTGGATCTCGATCGTAGTGATACACATATTCATAATATTGAAACCAAAAGATGCAAAGTTAATAATGATAGTGCAACTTATTTGTGGCACTGCTGTTTAGGTCATATTGGTGTAAAGTGCATGAAGAAACTCCATGCTCATGGACTTTTGGAATCACTTCATTATTAATCAGTTGATGCTTGCGAACCATGCCTCATGGGCAAGATGACTAAGACTCCGTTCTCCGGAACAATGCACCAAGCAACAGATTTGTTGGAAATCATGCATAATGATGTATATGGTCCGATGAATATTGAAGCTCGCAGCAGGTATCATTATTTTTCCGATCTTCACAGATGATTTGAGCAGATATGAGTATATCTACTTGATGAAACACAAGTCTGAAATATTTGAAAAGTTCAAAGAATTTCAGAGTGAAGTGGAGAATCATCGTAACAAAAATAAAAGTTTCTACGATATGATCGCAGAAGTAAAATATTTGAGTTACGAGTTTGGCCTTCAGTTAAAACAATGTGAAATAGTTTCACTACTCATGCTACCTGGAACACCACAGTGTAGTGGTGTGTCTGAACGTCGTAATCGTACTTTCCTTGATATGGTGCGATCTATGATGTCTCTTACAGATTTACCGCTATCGTTTTGGGGTTATGCATTAGAGACAACTACATTCACGTTAAAAAGGGCACCATCTAAATCCATTGAGGCGACACCGTATGAACTATTGTTTGGCAAGAAACCAAAGTTGTCGTTTCTGAAAGTTTGGGGTTGCAATGCTTATGTGAAAAAGTTTCAACTTGATATGCTAAAACCCAAATCGAAGAAGTGCGTCTTCACAGATCCAAAGGCAAGTTATTCATTGCTGAGAATGGATCCTTTCTAGAGAAGGAGTTTCTCTCAAAAGAAGTGAGTGGGAGGAAAGTAGAACTTGATGAGGTAACTGTACCTGCTCCCTTATTGGAAAGTAGTTCATCACAGAAATCTGTTTCTGTGACTACTACACCAATTAATGAGGAAGCTAATGATGATGATCATGTAACTTCAGATCAAGTTACTACCGAATCTCGTAGGTAAACCAGAGTGAGATCCGCACCAGAGTGGTACAGTAATCATGTTCTGGAGTTCATGTTACTTGACCATGACGAACCTACAAACAATGAGGAAGCGATGATGAGCCCAGATTCCGCGAAATGGCTCGAGGCCATGAAATCTAAGATGAGATCCATGTATAAGAACAAAGTATGGACTTTGATTGACTTGCCCAAAGATCGGCGAGCCATTGAGATTAAATGGATCTTCAAGAGGAAGACGGACGTTGATAGTAGTGTTACTATCTACAAAGCTAGAATTGTCGCAAAAGGTCATATTGGTGTTGACTACGATGAGAATTTCTCACTCGTATCTATGCTTAAGTCTGTCCGAATCATGTTAGCAATTGCCGCATTTTATGAAATCTGGCAAATGGATAAACAAAACTGCATTCCTTAATGGATTTATTAAAGAAGAGTTGTATATGATGCAACCAGAAGTTTTTGTCAGTCCTAAAGATACTAACAAAATATGCAAGCTCCAGCGATCCATCTATGGACTGGTGCAAGCATCTCGGAGTTGGAATATGCGCTTTGATAAGTTGATCAAAGCATATAGTTTTATATAGACTTGTAGTGAAGCCTGTATTTACAAGAAAGTGAGTGGGAGCACTACAACATTTCTGATAAGTATATGTGAATGACATATTGTTGATCGGAGATAATGTAGAATTATTTTACAAAGCATAAAGGAATGTTTGAAAGGAGTTTTTCAAAGAAAGACCTCGGTGAAGCTGCTTACATATTGAGCATCAAGATCTATAGAGATAGATCAAGACGCTTGATAAATTTTTTCAATGAGTACATACCTTGACAAGATTTTGAAGTAGTTCAAAATGGAACAGTCAAAGAAAGAGTTCTTGCCTTTGTTACAAGGTGTGAAACTGAGTAAGACTCAAAACCCGACCACGGCAGAAGATAGAGAGAGAATGAAAGTCATTCCCTATGCCTTAGCCATAGGTTCTATAAAGTATGCCATGCTGTGTACTAGACCTATTGTATACCCTGCCCTGTGTTTGGCAAGGGAGTACAATAGTGATCTAGGAGTAGATCACTGGACATTGGTCAAAATTATCCTTAGTAGAATAAGGATATGTTTCTCGATTATGAAGGTGACAAAAGGTTCGTCGTAAAGGGTTACGTCGATGCATGTTTTGACACTGATCCAGATGACTCAAAGTATCAATCTAGACACATATTGAAAGTGGGAGCAATTAGCTAAAGTAGCTGCGTGCAGAACACTGTTGACATAGAAATTTGCAAAATACTTACGGATCGGAATGTGGCAGACCCGTTGACTAAACTTCGCTCACAAGCAAAACATGATCTGTAACATCCCAAATTTTCAATTTGGAATGTTATACATTAGACCATCATTGCATATCATAGTTTATTTGCTTTTGGTTTTGATCCTAGAAATTCCACGCAACTCAAGGACCCACAGAGAGAGTTGGGGATTTCGTTATTTTCATATTTGAGTTTTCTCAAATTTTGCGAATAGGATCAATTGATTTTAATTATTTTATCATCAATTATTTCTATTACAAAAATATGAGAGAGGGAATAAAATGACTTTCCCAAAATAAAGAAATATTGAGGATTTAATAATAAAATCAAATAAGATTTTATTTCGGAGTTTTTCGGTATTTTATTTGAATTTAGGAAAAATGTGTGTTTTTCAAAATTGCATTTAGGCCCCAAATAAATGTTCACCTTGTGCGGCTTGATTTTAGAACCCCAGGAAAATTTATTTCAGTATTTTTGGAGTCCGTTTAGTATTTCTTTTATTTGTTTTTCTTGCACAGAATAATTAAAAAAACGCGAACCGACTTTGGGCCGTACCCGAGCGGGACTCCGCCCGGGGGCAGCCTTTATAAGCCGCCCGACCTGAGCCGCCAGCCCATCGCGCTCGAAACCCTAATCAGCCGCCGCCACCGGACCCGCCGCCCAAGGTCAACCTCGTTTTCGCCGCCCGTTTTTTTAAAGAAAAGAAAAGAAAAAAGTCGCGGTTTTTAATTTTTTTTAGTTTCATTTTTTAAATAGATCGGTTTTTCCGGTTTATTTATTTAGCGATTGTTCGTCCATTCGTTTGTTCTAGCGAACGTTCGTCGTTTTTCTTTTTCTCGGATAGTTAGATCGATTGTATGCCCTTGTTTGATTGAATGAAGTGAATTGTTTGCTTTTGCCTCATGTGCATATGGGTAGTGTTTTCTGTTTAGACCCCCTCTATTCTAAACTCTCATCTTTTCTAAACCCTTAGATGCCTCCGAGACGTGACCCCGGATTTACCTTTCCACCGGAGCTCACCCAGTTGATCCAGCAGTAGAACACAGTGATGCAGTTACTAGTCTAGAATCAGAATCAGGGGAACAAAAACAACAACCCACCACCACCACCACCACCTATTGATAACTTAGCCCGTTTTCTTAGGCTGAATCCACCGGTGTTTTCCTGTAGCACCGAGCCGATAGTAGCAGATGATTGGCTCCGCAAGACAGCTAGAGAGTTGACCACAGCAGGATGCATAGATGCGGAGAAGGTGAAGTTTGCCGCACATCAGCTTGAAGGACCCGCAGCATCATGGTGGGAGAATTTCGCAGCCACTTTCCCTGTCGACACTGTCACTTGGGACTAGTTTCAGCAGGCTTTTCGAACTGCCCATGTTTCAGTAGGAGCTATGGCCATGAAGAAGCATGAGTTTCGCAACTTGCGCCAAGGAGGACGGACAGTTGGCCAGTATGTGGAGGACTTTATGCAACTAAGCAGGAGAAGTTTCTGGAAGGAGTGAATGATGAGTTGAGCATGCAGTTGATGGTAGCAACCTTCAACAACTACCAGGAGTTGGTAGACCGTGCTCTTATGATTGAAGGCAAGCAGCGTCAAATTGAGAACCGCAAGAGGAAGTATGGACAAGGGAACCACGTTAACGTCGAGGAGGTTGAAGAGCAGCCGAATGTCATAATCGGTAAGTTTTTTTGTTAAGTCAATTACTGCACTCGTTCTTTTTGATACGGGTGCATCGCATTCATACATATCAAGGGGATTTGTGGATAAGTATAACCTGCCCACTAAGGTTCATAGAACACCTATGCTAGTAAGCTCACCAGGAGCGGAGTATATGGCCAGTCAAGGATGTTTTCAAGTGCCATTGAGTATAGGTAGGCATGTGTCTCCCTCGGATTTAATCATTTTGGAATCACAAGGATTGGATGTAATTCTGGGTATGGATTGGCTGTCGATGTATGGAGGAAACATTGATTGCACCAATAAGACAATTTTGCTTACTACCCCAGAAGGGAGAAGGATCAAGTATGTATTCCGACATGTGCCAAAAGGCACTCAAGTAAATTGTTTAACAGGAGTTGTGCAGGAGGAGGTACTAGTGGTAAGGGATTTCCCTGAAGTATTTCTAGAAGAGTTGCTAGGCATGTCACCGGATAGAGATATTGAGTTTTTGATTGAGCTATTGCCAGGCACAGGGCCAATATCAAAGAGACCATACAGGATGCCTGCAAAGGATTTGGTGGAAATCAAGAAGCAGATTAAGGAGTTACTGGATAAAGGTTACATTCGCCCAAGTTCGTCGCCTTGGGGATCAGAAGTACTTCTAGTGGAGAAAAATGATGGATCGTTAAGGATGGTTGTTGATTATCGAGGATTGAATGAAGTAACCATCAAGAACAAGTACCCACTACAAATGATCAATGATCTATTTGATCGATTGCAAGGAGCTAAGGTATTTTCCAAGATCGATCTGCGATCAGGATGCCACCAGTTGAAGATTCGAGAACAGGATATACCTAAGACAACTTTTACCACCAGGTATGGGCTGTAGTATACCGTTATGTCATTTGGTCTGACTAAAGCACCAGCCTATTTTATGAACATGATGAACAAAGTGTTTATGGAGTTCTTGGATAAGTTCGTCATGGTGTTAATTGAGGATATTCTGGTTTACTCGAAAAGTGAAGAGGAGCATAAGGAGCATTTGCGATTGGTACTTGAGAAGCACAGAGAACATCAGTTGTATGACAAGTTCGGCAAATGTGAGTTTTGGTTGAAGGAAGTAGGATTACTCGGACACATTTAATCCGGAGAAGGTTTATCAGTAGATCCCACTAAAGTTGATACCGTGACCAAGTGGGAGGCACCAACGACAGTTGGAGAGATCCGGAGTTTCCTTGGACTCGTAGGATACTACCGGAGATTCATTGAGAATTTCTCAAAGATTGCGAAGCCTATGACGGAGTTGTTAAAAAAGGATACCAAGTTCATATGGACCGAGGAGTGTGAGGCTAGTTTCCAGGAGTTGAAGAAACGCTTGGTTACTTCACCAGTGTTGATTTTGCCATACCAGACCAAGGATTATGAGGTGTACTGCGACGCTTCACATCGAGGACTTGGAGCAGTGCTTATGCAGGAAGGGAGAGTTGTTTCATATGCCTCAAGACAACTGAAACCTCACGATTTGAATTATGCTACGCATGATTTGGAGTTAGCAGCCGTAGTGCATGCACTGAAGACTTGGAGACATTTTCTCATTGGAAATCATTGTGAGGTGTACACGGATCACAAGAGTTTGAAGTACATTTTCACGCAGAAGGAGTTGAACCTCAGACAAAGGAGATGGTTGGAGCTCATCAAGGATTATTATATGAGATTGCATTACCATCCCGGAAAGGCTAATGTAGTAGCTGACGCATTGAGTCGCAAAAGCCATGTCAATACACTAATGACGGGAGAAATACCAAGGGAGTTAGCCGAAAATCTTCATGAACTATGTTTGGAAATAGCTCCGAGAGGCTATGTAGCAGCATTGGAGATTCAGTCAACTTTGATGGATAGAATCAGAGAAGCTCAGAAGACTAACAAGGAGATTGCCTCTATAAAGGAGAAAATGAGCAAAGGAAAGGCTAAAGGATTTCGTGAGGATGAGCACGACACCCTATGGTTTGAAGACCGTGTTTATGTGCCCAATGACCCGGAGATTAGGAAGTTGATTCTGCAAGAGGCACACGATTCACCATATTCGATTCACCCAGGAAATACCAAGATGTATTTGGATTTGAAGGATATTTTCTGGTGGGCCGGAATGAAGAAAGATATTGCGGAGTATGTAGCAGTTTGTGATGTATGTCAGAGAGTAAAGGCAAAGCATCAGAAGCCAGCATGATTGCTACAGCCATTGCCGATACCCGAATGGAAGTGGGATAAGTCAGGCATGGATTTTATCACGAGATTACCCAGGACTCGTTCAGGCTATGACTCGATTTGGGTTGTAGTTGATCTGTTGACGAAAGTAGCTCATTTCATCCCGGTAAAGACCACTTACACCAGTGCTAAGTTGGCAAAGATATACATGACCAGGATTGTATGCTTACATGGAGTTCCGAGGAGTATAGTATCAGATAGAGGAACCCAGTTTAGCTCAAAGTTCCGGAATCAGTCGCACGAAACTTTGGGTACCAAGCTAGAGTTCAGCACAACTTTTCATCCACAGACAGATGGACAGACCGAGAGAGTCAATCAGATTTTGGAGGACATGCTGAGAGCTTGTGCGCTAGATTATGGATCTAGTTGGGACGAGAATTCGCCGTATGCAGAGTTCTCTTACAACAACAGTTATCAATCCAGTTTAAAGATGGCCCCTTTCAAAGCCTTGTACGGAAGGAGGTGCAGGACACCGTTGACGTGGGATGAAGTTGGAGACCGCCAGTTGTTTGGACCTGACTTGATTAAGGAGTCTGAACAGAAGGTGAAATTGATTTGCGATAGGCTCAAGATAGCCCAGTCCAGACAGAAGAGTTATGCAGATTCTAAACGCAAGGAGACAGTTTACGAAGTTGGAGATAGAGCTTATCTTCGAGTATCCCCACTTCGGGGAACAAAGCGCTTTGGTGTTAAAGGAAAGTTAGCGCCATGATTCATAGGACCATACCGAGTATTGGAACGTATGGGAGAAGTGGCCTACAAGTTGGAATTGCCTTAAGGATTGTCAGGAGTTCATGAAGTGTTCCATGTTTCTCAGTTGAAGAAGTGCCACGCGGAGATGGTTGACATACCCTTGAGAGACACCGTGCCATTGGAAGCAATTCAGTTGTATAACGATTTAACCTATGAGGAGAAACCAGTTAAGATCCTAGAGTATGCCAGTTGAGTCACCCGCAGCAAGGTTATCAAGTTTTGCAAGGTTCAATGGAGCCACCACACGGAGGATGAACCCACCTGGGAGCGAGAGGAAGATTTGCTCAAGGACCACCCTCACCTATTTTCTAGCCAACCCGAATCTCGAGGGCAAGATTCATCTTAAGGGGGGTAGGTTTGTAACATCCCAAATTTTCAATTTGGAATGTTATACATTAGAACATCATTGCATATCATAATTTATTTGCTTTTAGTTTTGATCCTAGAAATTCCACGCAACTCAAGGACCCACAGAGAGAGTTGGGGATTTCGTTATTTTCATATTTGAGTTTTCTCAAATTTTGCGAATAGGATCAATTGGTTTTCATTATTTTATCATCAATTATTTCTATTACAAATATATGAGAGAGGGAATAAAATGACTTTCCCAAATTAAAGAAATATTGAGGATTTAATAATAAAATCAAATAAGATTCTATTTTGTTGTTTTTCGGTATTTTATTTGAATTTAGGAAAAATGTGCATTTTTCAAATTTGCATTTAGGTCCCAAATAAATGTTCACCTTATGCGGCTTGATTTTAGAAGCCCGGGAAAATTTATTTCAGGATTTTTGGAGTTCGTTTAGTATTTCTTTTATTTGTTTTTCTGTGCGGAATAATTTAAAATAAAACGCGAACCGACTTTGGGCCGTGTCCGAGCGGGACTCCGCCCGGGGGCAGCCTTTATAAGCCGCCCGACCCGAGCCGCCAGCCCACCGCGCCCGAAACCCTAATCAGCCGCTGCCACCGCCGGAGCCGCCGCCGCCGCCGCCGGACCCGCCGCCCGAGGTCAACCTCGTTTTCGCCGCCCGTTTTTTTAAAAGATAAAAAAGGAAAAAAGTCACGGTTTTTTTAGTTTCGGTTTTTTTAAATAGATCGGTTTTTCCGGTTTATTTATTTAGTGAGCATTCGTCCGTTCGTTCGTTCTAGCGAACGTTCGTCGTTTTTCTTTTTCTCAGATTAAATCTGCGATTTTTCTGATCGCGATTCCTGATCCGATTTTCGTTTTAGTATAACTTTTCGCTCGTCTATCGGAATCAGGCGATTCGAGCGCCTGGAGTTTCGTCTCGAAACCCTCTATCCGTTTAACCAACTTAAACAAGTTTTTGCCACTGTAAAAATTGCCCTAGATCCAGAATAGTAAACGAAGCTTGTTTCTTTTGCCGTTTGACTTTCGTTGCTTCGTTTGATTTGATTTTTTTGCAAACCGGAGTTCTTAAGTTGAACCTTCTGGTTAGATCTCTTATTTGAGTTTTACCCGTGCATTAGTGTATGCTTGTTTGTTTGTCTGTGATAGAATATCCGGAGTGCGCCGCCTGTTACTTCGAATCTGTAGGTTTCGTGGATCATCAGCAAGGCAAGTAACACTTTGATCATACCTCCTACTACCCAGTTTTATTGCATTAGATCAATCCTCAAACATTGCATGATTAGGATCTAATTAAATTATGGGATGGGAAGTAGTTGAGGTAGTACCTATTACCTGTTGTATTATCAAACCTTTGGGAGTTACTTCTACGTTTGCCTATTATGCCATGCTATGCTAGTAGACGTGGATTGGGTGAGTGAAATCCTTGGCAGATGTGAGTTTGTTAACTAGTGGTTCATCTAAGGTGGCAACTTAAACACACATCTGGGTGGATTGAGGTACCTGGGTATTCCAGGATTGCCTATTTTTCTTTATGGACCGCCACCCAGGCCCAAAGGGATCATGAGATTTTTCATACTAGAGACTTCCGTGTGCAGCCACAAGCTATTATGGGCTCTAGCATAGTTGATTAAGTCGTGCAAACTCTTACAGGGTAGACTAGCAGATGTAGGGGAAAGTAGGTGTAACGGTCTATCCATCATAAGGTGCTAGCGCTTCTGAAAGACTATGTCTCGGTCATCTGTTTCTCAAACACCATGTAGTGCGAGAAACCAAACGGAGGCGATCGAGTCTTGTGGGGAAAAGTGCGCAAACCTCTGCAGAGTGTATAAAGTAATCATGGTTAGCCGTGTCCCCGGTTATGGACAGCCTGAGTATCTACTACTTGGATTATCATGTGAATCTCAACATGTTACTCTAAAATTTAATTTGTTGGGTTTTGTTTAATGATGATTCTTAATTGGGATTGAGAATGCTGTCAACCATTCTCAATGTTTAACAACTACCATGATAGTTAAATAAAATTTATTCCTTTGCAGTAGGGAAAAATTAGATTTTCGCAAAACTGTAACCGAAGAGCTTTCCACCAGCCAAATATGCATATAGTATAGCTGTTTCATTCCATTACTCTCTATGTGTTACTTTGCCAGCACATTCCATGTGCTGACCCGTTTCGGGCTGCAACGTTAATGTTGCAGACTTTTCAGACGACGATTAAGGAGTTTTAGGTCGTGGTTCTATACTCAGTGATGCCGTTGGAGTTGATGGACTCACTTATCTTCCAAGCCTTCCGCTGTTATAGTTATTAGATGGCCTTAAGCCATATTTATTGTAATAAGTTCTCTATTGAGACACTCGATGTAATAAGTTTGTGATTGCTACTCTGTTATAAATCCTCCGAGTACTGTGTGGTGTCACCATTACTGATCCAGGTATGACACCTAAGCACAGAGATCAGACTGTTTGAGGTCTGGTCGCTACATGATCACACCTTAGTACTCTTTGGGTGTTAATCACATATCAATGTGAACTAGATTATTGACTCTAGTAAACCCTTTGGGTGTTGGTCGCATGTCGATGTGAACTATGGGTGTTAATCACATGGTGATGTGAACTATTGGTATTAAATCACATGGCGATGTGAACTAGATTATTGACTCTAGTGCAAGTGGGAGACTGAAGGAAATATGCCCTAGAGGCAATGATAAAGTTATTATTTATTTCCTTATATCATGATAAATGTTTATTATTCATGCTAGAATTGTATTATCCGGAAACATAATACATGTGTGAATACATAGACAAACAGAGTGTCACTAGTATGCCTCTACTTGACTAGCTCGTTGATCAAAGATGGTTATGTTTCCTAACCATAGACATGAGTTGTCATTTGATTAACGGGATCACATCAATAGGAGAATGATGTGATTGACTTGACCCATTCTGTTAGCATAGCACTTGCTCGTTTAGTTTGTTGCTATTGCTTTCTTCATGACTTATACATGTTCCTATGACTATGAGATTATGCAACTCCCACCGGAGAAACACTTTGTGTGCTACCAAACGTCACAACGTAACTAGGTGATTATAAAGGTGCTCTACAGGTGTCTCTGGAGGTACATGTTGGGTTGGCGTATTTCGAGATTAGGATTTGTCACTCCGACTGTCGGAGAGGTATCTCTGGGCCCTCTTGGTAATGCACATCACTTAAGCCTTGCAAGCATTGCAACTAATGAGTTAGTTGCGGGATGATATATTACGGAACAAGTAAAGAGACTTGTCGGCAACGAGTTGAAATAGGTATTGAGATACCGACGATCGAATCTCGGGCAAGTAACATACCGATGACAAAGGGAACAACGTATGTTGTTATGCGGTTTGACCGATAAAGATCTTTGTAGAATATGTGGGAGCCAATATGAGCATCCAGGTTCCGCTATTGGTTATTGAACGGAGACGTGTCACGGTCATGTCTACATTGTTCTCGAACCCGTAGAGTCTGCACGCTTAAGGTTTCGATGACAGTTATATTATGAGTTTATGCGTTTTGATGTACCGAAGGAGTTCGAAGTGCTGGGTGAGATTGGGGACATGACGAGGAGTCTCGAAATGGTCGAGACGTAAAGATCGATATATTGGACGACTATATTCGGACATCGGAAAGGTTCCGGGTGATTCAGGTATTTTCGGGAGTACCGGGGAGTTACGGGAATTCGTATTGGGCCTTAATGGGCCATACGGGAAAGGAGAGAAAGGCCTCAAAGGGTGGCCGCACCCCTCCCCATGGGCTGGTCCGAATTGGGCTAGGGGGGGCGCCCCCTTCCTTCCTTCTCCTTTTCCCTTCCCTTTCCTTCCCTCCTACTCCTACTACTTGGAAGGGTTCGTAGTTCTACTAGGAAAGGGGAAATCCTACTCCCGGTGGGAGTAGGACTCTCCTAGGGCGCGCCATAGAGAGGGCCGTTCCTCACCCTCCTCCACTCCTTTATATACGGGGGTAGGGGGCACCCCAAAGACACAACAATTGATCTCTTGATCTCTTAGCCGTGTGCGGTGCCCCCCTCCACCATAATCCACCTCGATCATATCATAGCGGTGCTTAGGCGAAGCCCTACCTCGTAGCAACATCATCACCATCACCACGCCGTCGTGCTGACGGAACTCTCCCGTGAAGCTCTGCTAGATCGGAGTTCGCGGGACGTCATCGAGCTGAACGTGTGCTGAACTCGAAGGTGCCGTGTGTTCGGTACTTGGATCGGTCGGATCGTAAAGACGTACGACTACATCAACCGCATTGTGCTAACGCTTCCGCTTAAGGTCTATGAGGGTACGTGGACAAGACTCTTCCCTCTCGTTGCTTTGCATCGCCATGATCTTGCGTGTGCGTAGGAATTTTTTTGAAATTACTACGTTCCCCAACAGTGGCATCCGAGCCTGGTTTTATGCGTTGATGTTATATGCACGAGTAGAACACAAGTGAGTTGTGGGCGATATAAGTCATACTGCTTACCAGCATGTCAAACTTTGGTTCGGCGGTATGGGTGGATGAAGCGGCCTAGACCGACATTACGCGTACGCTTACACGAGACTGGTTTTACCGCCATGCTATGCACACAGGTGACTAGCGGGTGTCAGTTTCTCCAACTTTAGTTGAACCGAGTTTGGCTACGCCCTGTCCTTGCGAAGGTTAAAACAACACCAACTTGACAAACTATCGTTGTGGTTTTGATGCGTAGGTAAGAACGGTTCTTGCTAAGCCCGTAGCAGCCACGTAAAACTTGCAACAACAAAGTAGAGGACGTCTAACTTGTTTTTGCAGGGCATGTTGTGATGTGATATGGTCAAGACGTGATGAGATATAAGTTGTTGTATAAGATGATCATGTTTTGTTGAAGTTATCGGCAACTGGCATCCTTATCGTTGTCTCTTTATTGCATAAGATGCAAGCGCCAAATAATTGCTTTACTTTATCGCTATGCGATAGCAATACTTGCAAGAGCAATAGTTGGCGAGACGACCATGTGACGACACATTGATATAGATCAAGATGATGGAGATCATGGTGTCATGCCGGTGACGATGGAAATCATGACAATGTTTTGGAGATGGAGATCAAAGGCACAAGATGATGATGGCCATATCATGTCACATATTTTGATTGCATGTGATGTTTATCTTTTATGCATCTTATCTTGCTTTAATTGACGGTAGCATTATAAGATGATCTCTCACTAAATTTCAAGATAAAAGTGTTCTCCCTGAGTATGCACCGTTGCCAAAGTTCGTCGTGCCTAGACACCACGTGATGATCGGGTGTGATAAGCTCTACGTCCATCTACAACGGGTGCAAGCCAGTTTTGCACACGCGGAATACTCAGGTTAAACTTGACGAGCCTAGCATATGAAGATATGGCCTCGGAACGCTGAGACTGAAAGGTCGAGCGTGAATCATATAGTAGATATGATCAACATAGTGATGTTCACCATTGAAAACTACTCCATTTCATGTGATGATCGGTTAAGGTTTAGTTGATTTGGATCACGTGATTACTTAGATGATTAGAGGGATGTCTATCTAAGTGGGAGTTCTTAAGTAATATGATTAATTGAACTTTAATTTATCATGAACTTAGTCCTGGTAGTATTAGCATATCTATGTTGTAGATCAATAGCTCGCAATGTTGCTCCCCGTTTAATTTTTATATGTTCCTAGAGAAAACTAAGTTGAAAAATGTTAGTAGCAATGATGCGGATTGGATCTGTGATCTGAGGATTATCCTCATTGCTGCACAGAAGAATTATGTCCTTGATGCACCGCTAGGTGACAAACCTATTGTAGGAGCAGATGCAGACGTTATGAACGTTTGGCTAGCTCAATATGATGACTACTTGATAGTTTAGTGCACCATGCTTAACAACTTAGAATCGGGATTTCAAAGACATTTTGAACATCATGGACCATATGAGATGTTCCAGGACTTGAAAATAATATTTCAAGCAAATACTCAAGTTGAGAGATATGAAGTCTCCAACAAGTTCTATAGCTAAAAGATGGAGGAGAATAGCTCAAGCAGTGAGCATGTGCTCAGATTGTCTGGGTACTACAATTGCTTGAATCAAGTGGGAGTTAATCTTCCAGATAAAATAGTGATTGACAGAATTCTCTAGTCACCATCACCAAGTTAATAGAACTTTGTGATGAACTATAATATGCAAGGGATAACAGAAACAATTCCCAAGCTCTTCATGATGCTGAAATCGACGAAGGTAGAAATCAAGAAAAGCCCCAAGTGTTGATGGTAAAAAAAACCACTAGTTTCCAGTAAAGGGACAAAGGGCAGAAAGGGGAACTTCAAGAAGAACGGCAAGAAAGTTGCTACTCAAGTGAAAAACCCAAGTCTGGACCTAAGCCTGAAACTGAGTGCTTTTACTGCAAAGGGATTGGTCACTGGAAGCAGAACTACCCCAAGTAATTGGCGGATAAGAAGGATGGCAAAGTGAACATAGGTATATTTGATATACATGTTATTGATGTGTACTTTACTAGTGTTTATAGCAACCCCTCAGTATTTGATACTAGTTCAGTTGCTAAGAGTAGTAACTCGAAACGGGAGTTGCAGAATGAACAGAGACTAGTTAAGGGTGAAGTGACGATGTGTGTTGGAAGTCATTCCAAGATTGATATGATCATCATCACACACACCCTATACTTTCGGGATTAGTGTTCAACCTAAATAAGTGTTATTTGGTGTTTGCGTTGAGCATGAATATGATTTGATCATGTTTATTGCAATACCGTTATTCATTTAAGTAAGAGAATAAATTGTTGGTCTGTTTACATATATGGTTACACACCCAATGAAAATGGTTTGTTGGATCTCGATCGTAGTGATACACATATTCATAATATTGAAACCAAAAGATGCAAAGTTAATAATGATAGTGCAACTTATTTGTGGCACTGCTATTTAGGTCATATTGGTGTAAAGTGCATGAAGAAACTCCATGCTCATGGACTTTTGGAATCACTTCAGTATTAATCAGTTGATGCTTGCGAACCATGCCTCATGGGCAAGATGACTAAGACTCCATTCTCCGGAACAATGCACCAAGCAACAGATTTGTTGGAAATCATGCATACTGATGTATATGGTCCGATGAATATTGAAGCTCGCAGCAGGTATCATTATTTTTCCGATCTTCACAGATGATTTGAGCAGATATGAGTATATCTACTTGATGAAACACAAGTCTGAAATATTTGAAAAGTTCAAAGAATTTCAGAGTGAAGTGGAGAATCATCGTAACAAAAATAAAAGTTTCTACGATATGATCGCAGAAGTAAAATATTTGAGTTACGAGTTTGGCCTTCAGTTAAAACAATGTGAAATAGTTTCACTACTCATGCCACCTGGAACACCACAGTGTAGTGGTGTGTCCGAACGTCGTAATCGTACTTTACTTGATATGGTGCGATCTATGATGTCTCTAACAGATTTACCACTACCGTTTTGGGGTTATGCATTAGAGACAGCTACATTCACGTTAAAAAGGGCACCATCTAAATCCGTTGAGGCGACACGGTATGAACTATTGTTTGGCAAGAAACCAAAGTTGTCGTTTCTGAAAGTTTGAGGTTGCAATGCTTATGTGAAAAAGTTTCAACTTGATATGCTAAAACCCAAATCGGAGAAGTGCGTCTTCACAGATCCAAAGGCAAGTTATTCATTGCTGAGAATGGATCCTTTCTAGAGAAGGAGTTTCTCTCAAAAGAAGTGAGTGGGAGGAAAGTAGAACTTGATGAGGTAACTGTACCTGCTCCCTTATTGGAAAGTAGTTCATCACAGAAATCTGTTTCTGTGACTACTACACCAATTAATGAGGAAGCTAATGATGATGATCATGTAACTTCAGATCAAGTTACTACCGAATCTCGTAGGTAAACCAGAGTGAGATCCGCACTAGAGTGGTATAGTAATCATGTTCTGGAGTTCATGTTACTTGACCATGACGAACCTACAAACTATGAGGAAGTGATGATGAGCCCAGATTCCGCGAAATGGCTCGAGGCCATGAAATCTGAGATGAGATCCATGTATAAGAACAAAGTATGGACTTTGATTGACTTGCCCAAAGATCGGCGAGCCATTGAGATTAAATGGATCTTCAAGAGGAAGACGGACGTTGATAGTAGTGTTACTATCTACAAAGCTAGAATTGTCGCAAAAGGTCATATTGGTGTTGACTACGATGAGAGTTTCTCACTCGTATCTATGCTTAAGTCTGTCCGAATCATGTTAGCAATTGCCGCATTTTATGAAATCTGGCAAATGGATAAACAAAACTGCATTCCTTAATGGATTTATTAAAGAAGAGTTGTATATGATGCAACCAGAAGTTTTTGTCAGTCCTAAAGGTACTAACAAAATATGCAAGCTCCAGCGATCCATCTATGGACTGGTGCAAGCATCTCGGAGTTGGAATATGCGCTTTGATAAGTTGATCAAAGCATATAGTTTTATATAGACTTGTAGTGAAGCCTGTATTTAGAAGAAAGTGAGTGGGAGTACTATAACATTTCTGATAAGTATATGTGAATGACATATTGTTGATCGGAGATAATGTAGAATTATTTTACAAAGCATAAAGGAATGTTTAAAAGGAGTTTTTCAAAGAAAGACCTCGGAGAAGCTGCTTACATATTGAGCATCAAGATCTATAGAGATAGATCAAGACACTTGATAAGTTGTTTCAATGAGTATATACCTTGACAAGATTTTGAAGTAGTTCAAAATGGAACAGTCAAAGAAAGAGTTCTTGCCTTTGTTACAAGGTGTGAAACTGAGTAAGACTGAAAACCCGACCAGGGCAGAAGATAGAGAGAGAATGAAAGTCATTCCCTATGCCTTAGCCATAGGTTCTATAAAGTATGCCATGTTGTGTACCAGACCTATTGTATACCCTGCCTTGTGTTTGGCAAGGGAGTACAATAGTGATCTAGGAGTAGATCACTAGACATTGGTCAAAATTATCCTTAGTAGAATAAGGATATGTTTCTCGATTATGAAGGTGACAAAAGGTTCGTCGTAAAGGGTTACGTCGATGCATGTTTTGACACTGATCCAGATGACTCAAAGTATCAATCTAGACACATATTGAAAGTGGGAGCAATTAGCTAAAGTAGCTCCGTGCAGAACATTGTTGACATAGAAATTTGCAAAATACTTACGGATCTGAATGTGGCAGACCCGTTGACTAAACTTCGCTCACAAGCAAAACATGATCTGTAAAATCCCAAATTTTCAATTTGGAATGTTATACATTAGACCATCATTGCATATCATAGTTTATTTTCTTTTGGTTTTGATCCTAGAAATTCCACGCAACTCAAGGACCCACAGAGAGAGTTGGGGATTTCGTTATTTTCATATTTGAGTTTTCTCAAATTTTGCGAATAGGATTAATTGATTTTAATTATTTTATCATCAATTATTTCTATTACAAAAATATGAGAGAGGGAATAAAATGACTTTCCCAAAATAAAGAAATATTGAGGATTTAATAATAAAGTCAAATAAGATTTTATTTCGGAGTTTTTCGGTATTTTATTTGAATTTAGGAAAAATGTGCGTTTTTCAAAATTGCATTTATGCCCCAAATAAATGTTCACCTTGTGCGGCTTGATTTTAGAACCCCAGGAAAATTTATTTCAGTATTTTTGGAGTCCGTTTAGTATTTCTTTTATTTGTTTTTCCTGCGCAGAATAATTAAAAAAACGCGAATCGACTTTGGGCCGTACCCGAGCGGGACTCCGCCCGGGGGCAGCCTTTATAAGCCGCCCGACCCGAGCCGCCAGCCCATCGCGCTCAAAACCCTAATCAGCCGCCGCCGCCGGACCCGCCGCCCAAGGTCAACTTCGTTTTCGCCGCCCATTTTTTTTAAAGAAAAGAAAAGAAAAAAAGTTGCGGATTTTAATTTTTTTTTAATTTCGTTTTTTTAAATAGATCGGTTTTTCGGTTTATTTATTTAGCGATTGTTCGTCCATTCGTTTGTTCTAGCGAACGTTCGTCGTTTTTCTTTTTCTCGGATAGTTAGATCGATTGTATGCCCTTGTTTGATTGAATGAAGTGAATTGTTTGCTTTTGCCTCATGTGCATATGGGTAGTGTTTTCTGTTTATACCCCCTCTATTCTAAACTCTCATCTTTTCTAAACCCTTAGATGCCTCCGAGACGTGACCCCGGATTTACCTTTCCACCGGAGCTCACCCAGTTGATCCAGCAGTAGAACACAGTGATGCAGTTACTAGTCTAGAATCAGAATCAGGGGAACAAAAACAACAACCCACCACCACCACCACCACCTATTGATAACTTAGCCCGTTTTCTTAGGCTGAATCCGCCGGTGTTTTCCTGTAGCACCGAGCCGATAGTAGCAGATGATTGGCTCCGCAAGACAGCTAGAGAGTTGACCACAGCAGGATGCATAGATGCGGAGAAGGTGAAGTTTGCCGCACATCAGCTTGAAGGACCCGCAGCATCATGGTGGGAGAATTTCACAGCCACTTTCCCTGTCGACACTGTCACTTGGGACTAGTTTCAGCAGGCTTTTCGAACTGCCCATGTTTCAGTAGGAGCTATGGCCATGAAGAAGCATGAGTTTCGCAACTTGCGCCAAGGAGGACGGACACTTGGCCAGTATGTGGAGGACTTTAGTAAATTAGCACGTTATGTCCCAGATGACGTTGCTACGGATGCAACTAAGCAGGAGAAGTTTCTGGAAGGAGTGAATGATGAGTTGAGCATGCAGTTGATGGTAGCAACCTTCAACAACTATCAGGAGTTGGTAGACCGTGCTCTTATGATTGAAGGCAAGTAGCATCAAATTGAGAACCGCAAGAGGAAGTATGGACAAGGGAAGTACAATTCTGGAGTCCAACATAAGCCACATTTTACCCCTAGATCGGGAGGACATTTTCAGCATACCCATGGAGGAGGTAGCTCGCACAATCACAACGACACCAAGAATGGTAATGGCAATGGACGAAGCAACGGCCAGAACCGTACCAACCCATCAACCCCCAGCCAAGAAGGACCTGAGCCAAGTCACTTGCTTTAAGTGCCAGAAGAGCGGACATTATGCCAATGAATGTCCTGAAGGCCAGAATGGCAATGGAAGCTCTGGGAAGAAGCCGAACCCTTTCAACCGGGGACAGGTGAACCACGTTAACGTCGAGGAGGTTGAAGAGCAGCCGGATGCCGTAATTGGTAAGTTTTTTGTTAAGTCAATTACTGCACTCGCTCTTTTTGATACGGGTGCATCACATTCATACATATCAAGGGGATTTGTGGATAAGTATAACCTGCCCACTAAGGTTCATAGAACACCTATGCTAGTAAGCTCACCAGGAGCGGAGTATATGGCCAGTCAAGGATGTTTTCAAGTGCCATTGAGTATAGGTAGGCATGTGTTTCCCTCGGATTTAATCATTTTGGAATCACAAGGATTGGATGTAATTCTGGGTATGGATTGGCTGTCGATGTATGGAGGAAACATTGGTTGCACCAATAAGACAATTTTGCTTACTACCACAGAAGGGAGAAGGATCAAGTATGTATTCCGACATGTGCCAAAAGGCACTCAAGTAAATTGTTTAACAGGAGTTGTGCAGGAGGAGGTACCAGTGGTAAGGGATTTCCCTGAAGTATTTCTAGAAGAGTTGCTAGGCATGTCACCGGATAGAGATATTGAGTTTTTGATTGAGCTATTGCCAGGCACAGGGCCAATATCAAAGAGACCATACAGGATGCCTGCAAAGGATTTGGTGGAAATTAAGAAGCAGATTAAGGAGTTACTGGATAAAGGTTACATTCGCCCAAGTTCGTCGCCTTGGGGATCAGCAGTACTTCTAGTGGAGAACAATGATGGATCGTTAAGGATGGTTGTTGATTATCGAGGATTGAATGAAGTAACCATCAAGAACAAGTACCCACTACAAATGATCAATGATCTATTTGATCGATTGCAAGGAGCTAAGGTATTTTCCAAGATCGATCTGCGATCAGGATACCACCAGTTGAAGATTCGAGAACAGGATATACCTAAGACAGCTTTTACCACCAGGTATGGGCTGTAGTATACCGTTATGTCTATTTTATGAACATGATGAACAAAGTGTTTATGGAGTTCTTGGATAAGTTCGTCGTGGTGTTAATTGAGGATATTCTGGTTTACTCGAAAAGTGAAGAGGAGCATAAGGAGCATTTGCGATTGGTACTTGAGAAGCACAGAGAACATCAGTTGTATGACAAGTTCAGCAAATGTGAGTTTTGGTTGAAGGAAGTAGGATTCCTCGGACACATTTAATCCGGAGAAGGTTTATCAGTAGATCCCACTAAAGTTGATACCGTGACCAAGTGGGAGGCACCAACGACAGCTGGAGAGATCCGGAGTTTCCTTGGACTCGCAGGATACTACCGGAGATTCATTGAGAATTTCTCAAAGATTGCGAAGCCTATGATGGAGTTGTTAAAAAAGGATACCAAGTTCATATGGACCGAGGAGTGTGAGGCTAGTTTCCAGGAGTTGAAGAAACGCTTGGTTACTTCACCAGTGTTGATTTTGCCAGACCAGACCAAGGATTATGAGGTGTACTGCGACGCTTCACATTGAGGACTTGGAGCAGTGCTTATGCAGGAAGGGAGAGTTGTTTCATATGCCTCAAGACAACTGAAACCTCACGATTTGAATTATGCTACGCATGATTTGGAGTTAGCAGCCGTAGTGCATGCACTGAAGACATGGAGACATTTCCTCATTGGAAATCATTGTGAGGTGTACACGGATCACAAGAGTTTGAAGTACATTTTCACGCAGAAGGAGTTGAACCTCAGACAAAGGAGATGGTTGGAGCTCATCAAGGATTATTATATGAGATTGCATTACCATCCCGGAAAGGCTAATGTAGTAGCTGACGCATTGAGTCGCAAAAGCCATGTCAATACACTAATGACGGGAGAAATACCAAGGGAGTTAGCCGAAAATCTTCATGAACTATGTTTGGAAATAGTTCCGAGAGGCTATGTAGCAGCATTGGAGATTCAGTCAACTTTGATGGATAGAATCAGAGAAGCTCAGAAGACTAACAAGGAGATTGCCTCTATAAAGGAGAAAATGAGCGAAGGAAAGGCTAAAGGATTTCGTGAGGATGAGCACGACACCCTATGGTTTGAAGACCGTGTTTATGTGCCCAATGACCCGGAGATTAGGAAGTTGATTCTGCAAGAGGCACACGATTCACCATATTCGATTCACCCAGGAAATACCAAGATGTATTTGGATTTGAAGGATATTTTCTGGTGGGCCAGAATGAAGAAAGATATTGCGGAGTATGTAGCAGTTTGTGATGTATGTCAGAGAGTAAAGGCAAAGCATCAGAAGCCAGCATGATTGCTACAGCCATTGCCGATACCCGAATGGAAGTGGGATAAGTTAGGCATGGATTTTATCACGAGATTACCTAGGACTCGTTCAGGCTATGACTCGATTTGGGTTGTAGTTGATCTGTTGACGGAAGTAGCTCATTTCATCCCGGTAAAGACCACTTACACCAGTGCTAAGTTGGCAAAGATATACATGACCATGATTGTATGCTTACATGGAGTTCCGAGGAGTATAGTATCAGATAGAGGAACCCAGTTTAGCTCAAAGTTCTGGAATCAGTCGCACGAAACATTGGGTACCAAGCTAGAGTTTAGCAAAGCTTTTCATCCACAGACAGATGGACAGACCGAGAGAGTCAATCAGATTTTGGAGGACATGCTGAGAGCTTGTGCGCTAGATTATGGATCTAGTTGGGACGAGAATTCGCCGTATGCAGAGTTCTCTTACAACAACAGTTATCAATCCAGTTTAAAGATGGCCCCTTTCAAAGCCTTGTATGGAAGGAGGTGCAGGACACCGTTGACGTGGGATGAAGTTGGAGACCGCCAGTTGTTTGGACCTGACTTGATTAAGGAGTCTGAACAGAAGGTGAAATTGATTTGCGATAGGCTCAAGATAGCCCAGTCCAGACAGAAGAGTTATGCAGATTCTACACGCAAGGAGACAGTTTACGAAGTTGGAGATAGATCTTATCTTCGAGTATCCCCACTTCGGGGAACAAAGCGCTTTGGTGTTAAAGGAAAGTTAGCGCCATGATTCATAGGACCATACCGAGTATTGGAACGTATGGGAGAAGTGGCCTACAAGTTGGAATTGCCTTAAGGATTGTCAGGAGTTCATGATGTGTTCCATGTTTCTCAGTTGAAGAAGTGCCACGCGGAGATGGTTGACATACCCTTGAGAGACACCGTGCCATTGGAAGCAATTCAGTTGGATAACGATTTAACCTATGAGGAGAAACCAGTTAAGATCCTAGAGTATGCCAGTTGAGTCACCCGCAGCAAGGTTATCAAGTTTTGCAAGGTTCAATGGAGCCACCACACGGAGGATGAAGCCACCTGGGAGCGAGAGGAAGAT
Source organism: Triticum aestivum (assembly GCF_018294505.1). Lineage (NCBI taxonomy): Eukaryota > Viridiplantae > Streptophyta > Magnoliopsida > Poales > Poaceae > Triticum > Triticum aestivum. The sequence continues at coordinate 176,814,224 of NC_057809.1, forward strand.
TTGCTCAAGGACCACCCTCACCTATTTTCTAGCCAACCCGAATCTCGAGGGCAAGATTCATCTTAAGGGGGGTAGGTTTGTAACATCCCAAAATTTCAATTTGGAATGTTATACATTAGAACATCATTGCATATCATAATTTATTTGCTTTTGGTTTTGATCCTAGAAATTCCACGCAACTCAAGGACCCAGAGAGAGAGTTGGGGATTTCGTTATTTTCATATTTGAGTTTTCTCAAATTTTGCGAATAGGATCAATTGGTTTTAATTATTTTATCATCAATTATTTCTATTACAAATATATGAGAGAGGGAATAAAATAACTTTCCCAAAATAAAGAAATATTGAGGATTTAATAATAAAATCAAATAAGATTTTATTTCGGAGTTTTTCCGTATTTTATTTGAATTTAGGAAAAATGTGCGTTTTTCAAATTTGCATTTAGGTCCCAAATAAATGTTCACCTTATGCGGCTTGATTTTAGAAGCCCGGAAAAAATTATTTCAGGATTTTTGGAGTCCGTTTAGTATTTCTTTTATTTGTTTTTCTGTGCGGAATAATTTAAAATAAAACGCGAACCGACTTTGGGCCGTGCCCGAGCGGGACTCCGCCCGGGGGCAGCCTTTATAAGCTGCCCGACCCGAGCCGCCAGCCCACCGCGCCCGAAACCCTAATCAGCCGCTGCCGCCGCCGTTCGATTTTTAAATAGATCGATTTTTCCGGTTTATTTATTTAGCGAGCATTCGTCCGTTCGTTCGTTCTAGCGAACGTTCGTCATTTTTCTTTTTCTCAGATTAAATCTGCAATTTTTCTGATCGCGATTCCTGATCCGATTTTCGTTTTAGTATAACTTTTCGCTCGTTTATCGGAATCAGGCGATTCAAGCGCATGGAGTTTCGTCTCGAAACCCTCTATCCGTTTAACCAACTTAAACAAGTTTTTGCCATTGTAAAAATTGCCCTAGATCCAGAATAGTAAACGAAGCTTGTTTCTTTTGCCGTTTGACTTTCGTTGCTTCGTTTGATTTGATTTTTTTGCAAACCGGAGTTCTTAAGTTGAACCTTCTGGTTAGATCTCTTATTTGAGTTTTACCCGTGCATTAGATGAATACTTAGTGTATGCTTGTTTGTTTGTCTGTGATAGAATATCCCGAGTGCGCCGCCTGTTACTTCGAATCTGTAGGTTTCGTGGATCATCAGCAAGGCAAGTAACACTTTGATCATACCTCCTACTACCCAGTTTTATTGCATTAGATCAATCCTCAAACATTGCATGATTAGGATCTAATTAAATTATGGGATGGGAAGTAGTTGAGGTAGTACCTATTACCTGTTGTATTATCAAACCTTTGGGAGTTACTTCTACGTTTGCCTATTATGCCATGCTATGCTAGTAGACGTGGATTGGGTGAGTGAAATCCTTGGCAGATGTGAGTTTGTTAACTAATGGTTCATCTAAGGTGGCAACTTAAACACACATCTGGGTGGATTGAGGTACCTGGGTATTCCAGGATTGCCTGTTTTTCTTTATGGACCGCCACCCAGGCCCAAAGGGATCATGAGATTTTTCATACTAGAGACTTCCGTGTGCAGCCACAAGCTACTATGGGCTCTAGCATAGTTGATTAAGTCGTGCAAACTCTTACAGGGTAGACTAGCAGATGTAGGGGAAAGTAGGTGTAACGGTCTATCCATCGTAAGGTGCTAGTGCTTCTGAAAGACTATGTCTCAGTCATCTGTTTCTCAAACACCATGTAGTGCGAGAAACCAAACGGAGGCGATCGAGTCTTGTGGGGAAAAGTGCGCAAACCTCTGCAGAGTGTATAAACTAATCATGGTTAGCCGTGTCCCCGGTTATGGACAGCCTGAGTATCTACTACTTGGATTATCATGTGAATCTCAACATGTTACTCTAAAATTTAATTTGTTGGGTTTTGTTTAATGATGATTCTTAATTGGGATTGAGAATGCTGTCAACCATTCTCAATGTTTAACAACTACCATGATAGTTAAATAAAATTTATTCCTTTGCAGTAGGGAAAAATTAGATTTTCGCAAAACTGTAACCATAGAGCTTTCCACTAGCCAAATATGCATATAGTATAGTTGTTTCATTCCATTACTCTCTATGTGTTACTTTGCCAGCATATTCCATGTGCTGACCCGTTTCGGGCTGCAACGTTAATGTTGCAGACTTTTCAGACGACGATTAAGGAGTTTTAGGTCGTGGTTCTATACTCAGTGATGCCGTTGGAGTTGATGGACTCACTTATCTTCCAAGCCTTCCGCTGTTATAGTTATTAGATGGCCTTAAGCCATATTTATTGTAGTAAGTTCTCTATTGAGACACTCGATGTAATAAGTTTGTGATTGCTACTCTGTTATAAATCCTCCGAGTACTGTGTGGTGTCAGCACTACTGATCCAGGTGTGACACCTAAGCACAGAGATCAGACTGTTTGAGGTCTGGTCGCTACATGATCACACCTTAGTACTCTTTGGGTGTTAATCACATAGCAATGTGAACTAGATTATTGACTCTAGTAAACCCTTTGGGTGTTGGTCGCATGTCGATGTGAACTATGGGTGTTAATCACATGGTGATGTGAACTATTGGTATTAAATCACATGGCGATGTGAACTAGATTATTGACTCTAGTGCAAGTGGGAGACTGAAGGAAATATGCCCTAGAGGCAATGATAAAGTTATTATTTATTTCCTTATATCATGATAAATGTTTATTATTCATGCTAGAATTGTATTATCCGGAAACATAATACATGTGTGAATACATAGACAAACAGAGTGTCACTAGTATGCCTCTACTTGACTAGCTCGTTAATCAAAGATGGTTATGTTTCCTAACCATGGACATGAGTTGTCATTTGATTAACGGGATCACATCATTAGGAGAATGATGTGATTGACTTGACCCATTCTGTTAGCATAGCACTTGCTCGTTTAGTTTGTTGCTATTGCTTTCTTCATGACTTATACATGTTCCTATGACTATGAGATTATGCAACTCCCACCGGAGAAACACTTTGTGTGCTACCAAACGTCACAACGTAACTGGGTGATTATAAAGGTGCTCTACAGGTGTCTCTGGAGGTACATGTTGGGTTGGCGTATTTCGAGATTAGGATTTGTCACTCCGACTGTCGGAGAGGTATCTTTGGGCCCTCTTGGTAATGCACATTACTTAAGCCTTGCAAGCATTGCAACTAATGAGTTAGTTGCGGGATGATATATTACGGAACAAGTAAAGAGACTTGTCGGTAACGATACTGAACTAGGTATTGTGATACCGACGATCGAATCTCAGGCAAGTAACATACCGATGACAAAGGGAACAACGTATGTTGTTATGCGGTTTGACCGATAAAGATCTTTGTAGAATATGTGGGAGCCAATATGAGCATCCAGGTTCCGCTATTGGTTATTGAACGGAGACGTGTCACAGTCAGGTCTACATTGTTCTCGACCCCGTAGGGTCCGCACGCTTAAGGTTTCGATGACAGTTATATTATGAGTTTATGAGTTTTGATGTACCTAAGGAGTTGGGAGTGCCGGATGAGATCGATGACATGACGAGGAGTCTCGAAATGGTCGAGACGTAAAGATCGATATATTGGATGACTATATTCGGACATCGGAAAGGTTCCGAGTGATTCAGGTATTTTCGGGAGTACCGGGGAGTTACGGGAATTCGTATTGGGCCTTAATGGGCCATACGGGAAAGGAGAGAAAGGCCTCAAAGGGTGGCCGCACCCCTCCCCATGGGCTGGTCCGAATTGGGCTAGGGGGGCGCCCCCTTCCTTCCTTCTCCTTTTCCCTTCCCTTTCCATCCCTCCTACTCCTACTACTTGGAAGGGTTCCTAGTTCTACTAGGAAAGGGGAAATCCTACTCCCGGTGGGAGTAGGACTCCCCTAGGGCACGCCATAGAGAGGGCCGGCCCTCCCCCTCCTCCACTCCTTTATATACAGGGGCAGGGGGCACCCCAAAGATACAACAATTGATCTCTTGATCTCTTAGCCGTGTGCGGTGCCCCCCTCCACCATAATCCACCTCGATCATATCATAGCGGTGCTTAGGCGAAGCCCTACGTCTGTAGCAACATCATCATCGTCACCACGCCGTCATGCTGATGGAACTCTCTCGTGAAGCTCTGCTGGATCGGAGTTCGCGGGACGTCATCGAGCTGAACGTGTGCTGAACTCGAAGGTGCCGTGTGTTCGGTACTTGGATAGGTCGGATCGTGAAGACGTACGACTACATCAACCGCGTTGTGCTAACGCTTCCGCTTATGGTCTACGAGGGTACGTGGACAACACTCTTCCCTCTCGTTGCTTTGCATCGCCATGATCTTGCGTGTGCGTAGGAATTTTTTTGAAATTACTACGTTCCCCAATAGGCTCACCTTATTCTCTCTTTGAGACAACACCATGAAGGCATTTCTCAACCACTAGTGGTAGACCTTGGGGTGGTCTCCAAACCCTCACAAACTTTCTGGGGGTAATCACAATGATCAATTCCTCACGGAAAGACTCCTACCGCCTAGGAGTCTCCAACCTCCAAGAGTAATAAGATTCGAGGGGCAAAAGCTGAAGACTTGCTTAAAGTAAGATTTGCTTCGGTCACAAGAAGGAGAGGTAGCACATCTTTCTTTTGATTGGAACAACTCTTTCAAACTCTCAAGAATCAAACGGGGATCCAGGATTTCGTTGATGAGCTAGAGAGAGGGAGCACATGTGTTCTTGGGGTGTGTTGAAGTGGAGTGTTCAACCTTATCTCGAAGGGTAAAGTGCTATTTATACCACAAACAAATTAGAGCCGTTTGGGCAGGGGTTAACTGTAACACCCACGATGCGGCTATATCTCCCACGTGTCGAAGCACGACTTAGAGGCATAACCACATTGTAAGCAATGTCGCTAGTGGGGTAATCTTCACACAACCCATGTACTGAAAAAGGAAAGAGATACATAGTTGGCTTACAATCGCCATGTCACACGATAGCATAAATATAACATTACAATCATCCAGATACAATCAAGGTCCGACTAAGGAACCAAAATAAAGACAACCCCAAATGCATCAATGTCCCCGATCGCCCCAACTGGGCTCCACTGCTGATCGTTTGGAAAGGAAACATAGTATCGTCCTGAGTCCTCATCGAACTCCCACTTGAGCTCAGTCGAATCTCCTGGAGCGGTATCATCGGTCCCTGCATCTGGTTTTGGAAGTAATCTGTGAGTCACGGGGACTCAGCAATCTCACACCCACGCGATCAAGACTATTTAAGCTTATAGGAAGGTTAAAAGGTATGAGGTGGAGTTGCAGCAAGCACTAGCATATATGGTGGCTAACATACGCAAATGAGAGCGAGAAGAGAAGGCAAGGCACGATCGATAAACTATGATCAAGAAGTGATCCTAGAACAACCTACAGTCAAGCATAACACGAGACCGTGTTCTCTTCTCGGACTCCGCCGAAAAGAGACCATCACGGCCACACACTGTGTTTATTCATCTTAATTAAGTTAAGTTTCAGGTTTTCTACAACCGGACATTAACAAATTCCCATCTGCCCATAACCACGACCACGGCTTTCGAATGTTCAAATCCCTGCAGGGGTGTACCAACTTAGCCCATCACAAGCTGTCATGGTCAACGAAGGACATTCCTTCTCCCAAGAGAACCCGATCAGACTGGGAATCCCGGTTACAAGACATCTCGACAATGGTAAAACTAAACCAGCAAAGCCACCCGAATGTGCCAACAAATCCCGATAGGAGCTGCACATATCTCGTTCCCAGGGCACACCAGATTTTCCAAGGTTCCGGTAGGCCAGCCCAGAGTTGCCCCTGGTGGCCACCGGCAACTGACAGGTTGGACTAACACTCAGAGGAGCACTAGCCCGGGGTTTAAAATAAAGATGACCCTTGAGTCCGCGAAACCCAAGGGAAAAAATCTAGGTGGCGAATGGTAAAACCAAGGTTGGGCCTTGCTGGAGGAGTTTTATTCAAGGTGAACTATCAAGGGGTTCCCATTATAACCTAACCATGTAAGGAACGCAAAATCAAGAACATAACACCGGTATGACGGAAACTAGGGCGGCAAGAGTGGAAGAAAACACCAGGCATAAGGCCGAGCCTTCCACCCTTTACCAAGTATATAGATGCATTAAAGTAGACAAGATATAATAGTGATATCCCAACAATAAACATGTTCCAACAAGGAACAAACTCCAATCTTCACCTGCAACTAACAACGCTATAAGAGGGGCTGAGCAAAGCGGTAACATAGCCAAACAACGGTTTGCTAGGACAAGGTGGGTTAGAGGCTTGACATGGCAATATGGGTGGCATGATAATCAAGTGGTAGGTATCGTAGCATAGGCACAGCAAAAGAGCGAGCATCTAGCAAGCAAACATAGAAGTGATTTCGAGGGTATGGTCATCTTGCCTGCAAAGTTCTCTAAGTTGACGTTAGCTTGATCCTCGTAAGCATACTCAACGGGTTCCTCGATCACGTACTCATCTCTTGGCTCTACCCAAAACAAGAACACAAGCAAAGGGAGACACAATCAACCACGTGCAATGCGCAACCAACATGATGCAAAACATGGCATGATATGCGGGATGTGATATGCAATGCATATGCATGTATCGGAAAGGCAAGATTGAACCTGGCCTCAACTTGGAAAACCAAGAGTGCCGCTGGAAATATGAGTTGATTTCGGTTGAAAATGATATAAAGATCACCGGAATCGGATGCACGGTTTGCAAATGGCAAGCAAAACATTAATGGCGCAAAGCTGCGATTAACAGCACGAGGCCATCTAAATGCATCAAGAACAACAAGCTACTACACTTTAACATAACAACAAATCACATGGCAGTGATCCACTCAAGATGCTTGACAAAAGCTGAACACTGAGCTATGGCTAATTCACACAATAGCAGGTTCAAACAAGCATGGCAAAAGTGCAAAAGATATCAGGTTACAGACTTAGTGAAAATATCAACATGCCAGGAATTTAACATCAGGAAGCAATATTTAGAGAAAGATAACAACATGATACAGGAACATATCATGGCAAAGCAAGGCATGGCATGAAGCTACTCAAAGCATACAACAAAAGTCCCTTACTGACCATCAGCCAAAAGGGATCAGAAAATACAATGGCAACCATGTGAACATAGCAACTCTCGTTAACAGATTTCAGACATGGCAAGACAAGTTCATGTAGGCATGTTTACGAGCTCGATGCACTCACCACAAGGCATTGCATGACAAACTAAGCATACACCCAGCAAGTAAACATGGCATAGAAGCTAGACATGTCAAGAACACTCTCATAGCATGCACGGATCAACTATAACAACCACGGCAAAATTGCTTAACATGTAAACAATCTGCCAGGAACATTTTATAGCAAAAGTAGAGCTCGATTGAGTCAAGCTAGGGTGCTCCATAATTTAAAACAAAGACATGGATGGATAGAGCACAACAATATCTCAAAATGATCCTTAGTGAACATGCTCAAAAGAGGCATGGATCACTCTATAGCAACAAGAATACATGGCATAAAAATATAATCAAGGAAAAGACTTAGAAGATTTCTAAGTCCCTGAAATCAGCGACATCACGAGTGCTACTTTGCATGTTTGTGCTAGTCACCACAAAGATCAAAAAAATACAAGGCATACACCCCTGTAAAGATGGTATGGCATACTTCAAAACACATGTAGGGCTCAAGTTCATAGGAGGCACACATTAATCATGGCAAAAATGACAAATGTCCAATCTCTGATAATAATCTGAAACTAACATTGCATAGCACTCTTGCAACAGCATTTAGGGCATCAAGATGAACTCAAATGAACATGGTGCAATGGGATGAAATGAAGTACTCGTCGAGACGAACAATTGGATATGCTACACGCCCAAAACGGAGGCACGAGTGCAAAGTTATGATGCGATGAAAAAAGCTAAAGAATACTGGAAATTAGGGCAAAAGTCAACCCTAATCTCAGATCCAGATCGGGCACGGGGATCGAGGACGACCTCGAGCTTGCCAGAGTCGGCGCCGGAGCTCGCCGGGGAACTGGACAGAGAGGAGGAGGTGGGGCGTGGTCGGCGCGGTGGGGCCGAGGCGGCGCGCAGGGTGCGGTCGGCGAGGAGGGCGATGCCCGAGGCGTCCGGCGGGCGCGGCGATCGCTGGAGTTGCTGTGGCGGCGGGGGAGCGCCGTGGCCGGAGCGAAGGGTCACCGGCGCGGAGGAGGAAGGTGGCGCAGCGAGGGCGCGCGAGAGCGGGGGCGGCGGCGGGTGCGCGGGCCGGGAGGGCCCGATCCGGGCTCTCTGGGCCGGCGGTTGAGAGGACGGCAGCGGGCGAATGGGGCGTGACACATGGCGGTGGCGGTGCCAGCGGACATGTCCGGCCAGGCGGATTTTTGTCCGGCGGCGGTGAGGGAGCGGGACTAGGGTTAGGGATCCAGAAATTTCGGAGGGGGTCTATATTTATAGGTAGAGGGAGCTAGGAGGCTCCAAATTAAGCACGGTTTTCAGCCACGCGATCATGATCGAACGACCTAGATGATGGAGGGGGTTATGTGGGTTTTGGGCCGCTTTGGAGAGGTGTTGGGCTGCAACACACACGAGGCCTTCTTGGTTCCTCGGTTAACCGTTGGAGTATCAAACGAAGTCCAAATGGCACGAAACTTGACAGGCGGTCTACCGGTATTAAACCAAGGTCGCTTGGCAAGTCTTGGTTCAATCCGAGAACGTTTAACACCCGCACAGGAAAAGAGGCAAAAGGGGACACCGGAGGACATAGGAGCGCCGGAATGCAAAACGGATAACGGGAAAATGCTCGGATGCATGAGACGAACACGTATGCAAATGCGATGCACATGATGACATGATATGAGATGCAAGACAAAGGAAAAACAACACGAAGACAAAAACCCGACAACGAGGAAATATCATAACTTAGTGCCGGAAATGGCAAGAGTTGGAATACAATTATGGCAGGTTACATATGGGGTGTTACATTGACCTGCATGGATGATCCTGAAAACCATTCGGATGATCTAGACATCCTTCCGATGATCTGGCTGAAAGCCCAGATGCAAGTGGTAGCAGCAGACCTGCGGGCAGCCTGGACTGACCGGAGGACACCCTGGATGATCCAGACACCTGCCCGGATGATCCGGCTACATCCATCAAGGTTCTGTCATGAGGGAGCACATTACCCGGATGATCCGGAACAAGTTCTGAACGATCCGGGACTTAGCCCGGATGATCCGGAACATGTCCAGATGATCCGGGTAAAATCTGTGCCAAATGATGCTTCCTAGATGCATTATCCGGATGTTCCGGATCCAGCACCGGACGATCCGGGGACAAGCCGAGATGATCCGGGGCCAAGTCCGGATGATCCGGCTATGGGGTCAGCTTGTGGATAGAGCAAAGAGATAAAGTGGTAGGTTTTGGCTGAGGGGTTTTGCTAGGGATTGTGGTCTTTTGTGAACAACTACTTGTGAGGTACAAAGGGAGCAAGCCTTGAACCTACACGCCGGATCCCCTCTAAATAGTGCGGGACCCCTATTACTCAAGAAATATATATAAAGAGCACGATGCTTCGTCTTTGTTTGCTCCTTTCCTCATTGATTAACTGCTTGAGTAATATCTCATATGATGTGACCATGATGCACATTATAAAACCAGAGGACTGATGACCTGTGTATATACTTAGCAAACAAGGTTATCCCCATACATGTAAATTTGTCATCAACATAAAAAATATCCTTAAGAGCAAGATTGCACTTTCAATATGTGAAAATGCCATGCCCATCCATTATCAACACCTATTCCATTTGTCGTCATACCATGTTTTTCCATTCAAATGTTGTTCTTGTGTTTCAAACATCCAAAAGGAAGAGGGTGACTGCAGAACCTGAAGGAGACAAGGAAAGTCCTTGAAAAAGGTGGTGCTACCGGAGAAATTGCATAGCACCCGATGTATATAGGCGATAGAACCAGCGCCGCAAAACCTAGGATATTGCAACTATGCTTGTCACTTCTTTGCTCTTGGGAGTACCTATTGTCCTATCGTTGTCCTTACATTCGTACATGGTGGATTATGTGACATCATTGTGCATTATAGCTTGCTTATCCACTTCTCGCCCCAGATTATCAGATATATATTAATGCTTAAATTAATGTGGAATAAATCCAATGCTTATGAAGAAATTTAGTTCTGCATTGTTCCTGTAAGTATCTGCTGTCCTTCATCACTGTACTTATATTTAGCACTATATGTATGCTTATGTTCTTGATCTGTAATCCAGTGGTGTGGTGAGACTACCAACAATGGCACAATGTCATATCCTGCTATGTCTCAACTATGAACAATGCCATATTATATTAATGTTATTTAAATCGTGTCTCTTTATTTACCAATCTAAAATGGTATATATTGAAAGTACACTCACCATTCATGCTTATACGTTGTTTAGAACTACATCTATGCTTGTGTTCTTGATCTGTAATCCAGTGGTCTGGTGAAGCTGGCCGCTCCTGCACAATGCCATTTTCTACCGTCTTAACTATGAACAATGCCTATTGTCGTGGAAGTGTCACGGCAAATGTCCTCATGGAAGTACTTAGTTGTGCAGCCATTGCGATGAGGTTATCTTAAATGGGTTAAACGAGACAAAGGACATGGAGAGTTTATACTGGTTCGGCCCCTTGCGGTGAATGTAAAGGCCTACTACAGTTTGAGGTGGTATTGCTAGGGTTTCAATTGCCAGGGAGCAAACACGCTTTGCCTGGCTTTCGACTTGTTGTTTCTTTCCCTAAGCCTCTACCTTGTCATCCCCTTATATACAGGGGTTGATGCCCTGCAGCCTACAGAGTCCCGGCCGGCTCATACAAACGTGTCCGGCTTGGTGACTTCTCTTACATGCCTTACAATACAAGTTTACATATACATGGCAGTTTACACTTACGGGCCTTAAGCCGCCTTTGGATTTGGGCCTTTTAACAAGCCTATCTATGAACCACCATCTTTCGTATACTCTTAGGCTTCATTTAGATGAACCGCCATAATGGATGACCCGGCCCCTCCTGGGCGGGTCATATCTGATAGTCATATCCCCAACATTAGGCCCGAGGTTCATTTGAACTTGTTCATGTCAATCTTCAACATTTTAAAAAAATCCTTCTTCATCTTCATGTGCAATGCACACTGTAACCCTCCATGACGTCATCTTCGGAAATTGCGGTAACCCACCGTGATGTCACCTGTAATTAATACGACGCATGGCAAAAATAAATCTTTTTCTTAACTGACCTTCCAAAAATCGAGGCGCTCACGCCGTCACATATCCACTTTTCTATCTCCTCAATTCCCACGCATGCCACTTATCCTTCCGGCCTTATAAATAGTGCCGCGAGCTCACTTCTCATTCTCCCCCATTGCCTTTTCTCCTTCTTCTTCCTCCTCGTGATGTCCCAGTGCACCCGAGCTCCGCCGCCATCGACCTTCGTCCTCTTCATCAACTCCGGCCGCTTCATCACCCTGAACTGACCAGAAACACCGCGGTGCTCCTTCGCTGTCCATCAGTGTCAGTAAGTCTTCCCGAGGGAGTCCTGGATTAGGGGGTCTCCGGACAGCCGGATTATATCCTTTGGCCGGACTGTTGGACTATGAAGATACAAGATTGAAGACTTCGTCTCGTGTCCGGATGGGACTCTACTTGGCGTGGAAGGCAAGCTTAGGCAATACGGACATGTATATCTCATCCTTTGTAACCAACCTTGTGTAACCCTAGCCCCCTCGGGTGTCTATATAAACCGAAGGGTTTTAGTCCGTAGGACAACATACAATCATACCATAGGCTAGCTTCTAGGGTTTAGCCTCTCTGATCTCGTGGTAGATCTACTCTTGTACTACCCATATCATCAAGAATAAATCAAGCAGGACGTAGGGTTTTACCTCCATCAAGAGGGCCCGAACCTGGGTAAAACATCGTGTCCCCTACCTCATGTTACCATCTTCCTTATACGCACAGTTTGAGACCCCCTACCCGAGATCCGCCGGTTTTGACACCGACATTGGTGCTTTCATTGAGAGTTCCTCTATGCCGTCGCCAGAAGGAAGGATGTATCGTCTTGTCTTCAAAGATGGTACTACTGTTGGGGGAGCTTTGGCTGTCGGCCAAACTCTCCGGCTAGGCGGTTTCATCATGACCGCCTGTTTAGCCGCCGTGCCGACGATGACTTCTCGGGTCATCGAAAACAGCCTCCACGTCAAATCGGCACTCGCCGAACAGATGGATCCAATGGAGCTCGCCTCCTTAAACGAGGTCTTGGATCGCATCGCCGCCTTGGGAGTCGCTATGGACCATGATTGGATTGGGCTTAAACCCGATCAGAGGGAGATTAACTCTCCACCGGTCACCCATCATATTGCAGTGGTGGAGGAACAATGTGGTGACCTTTCCTCTATCTTGAGGACCAACTATGTCCGGATTCCCGAGCTCTCCGAGCTGGACGCCCGTTCGCGTAAGGACAACATCCAATCCCTGAACTTAGAGTCAGGCAGCGGGCCAGGATTATCGGGTAACACCCCGGAACCGGAACTTCCAAAATTGGAAACTCCTCGGCCCCTGGATCCCATATCAGGTAAGGGTTCGGATTCAATTCCACCCACCCACCCAAACATAAGCTAACTTTCCCACATCAGGCAAGAGCCCCAGGAAACAGTACATCACTATTGGGCCAGATTCCTCCTTGCGATGAACAAGGTTAAGGACTGTCGCGAGGAAGATGCAATCCTATTTTTCTGCAATAATTGCATGGACAAGGGAATCCTTAACGCCATAAATCGCCGTGAGATAACACGCTTCGCTGACTTGGCGTCCATAGTACGAAAGTACTATGCGATGGAAAGTGCCTGGAAAACCGAAACAAACTTTTGGGATAATCCGGCCCTGAATACAAACCTAGTCTGAAATAAAAGGGTGCATTATCACAACACACCCGGGTCAACTACCAAAAAGCAAAAACCCTCTACAGGGCACGGAACCGTACTGGAGGGATGGCTCAACGGACCCCACAAAATTCATAGTATAGCGGATACAATACCAACACATAGCCTTAGAGCATGTTGGATACTCCGACAGGTGGCCAAAAGTGGTGAGGATCTTCTTATCCCAAATACCACAGAGCACCACCCCGTGGAAAATAATACGGTGTTAACAGTCTTTGAGACCTTCGCGTCAAATAATAGGCGCAAGCGAACACTCCGCAGCCTGGCCGAAATCTGCCACGTAGCAGCAATAAATCCATGGAGTGACACGACTATTAATTTCAACGCCAGTGACGAACCTAAATTCCGAACAGCCCGAGCACCAGCCGCACTAGTCCTAAGTCCAATCGTGGACGGCTTTCGACTCAGCAAAGTACTCATGGATGGCGGCAGCGGATTAAACCTCATCTATGACGAAACTCTTCAAAATATGGAAATAGACTGGAACCGCATCGAGCAAATTAGCACAACCTTTAGAGGAATCATCCCAAGTCGGGAAGCACGCTGTGCTGGGAAAATCAAACTAGATGTGGTATTTGGCACGCCGGATAATTACAGGTTCGAAGAAATTACATTCCAAGTGGCCCCGTTCAGCAGTCATTATCACGCTCTTTTAGGACGGGAGGCGTTCACAATCTTCCAAGCCGTACCCCATTACGGGTACATGAATCTCAAAATGCCCGGGCCCAACGGAATCATCACTCTCGCCAGCCATCTGGACACGGCACTCCGCGCCGAAAACAAAACAGCCGCACTGCCCTTGAGGCATTATCCGAAGCCCTCTCGGCCGAGGAATTAACCACGCTATGCTCCACAATGGACAGGGACGACGTGATACTCGACAAGAGATCCAAGTCCACCTCTTTTAAACCAGCGGATGAAATAGTCAAATTCTAAGTCCACGCAACGGACCCTACAAAAACAGCCTCCATTGGGGCATAGTTAAACCCCGCTGTGGATGCCGCACTACGAGAATTCCTGCGCGAGAACTGGGACATATTCGCTTGGCATCCCTCAGACATGCCAGGAATCCCATGCAGGCTGGCCGAGCATAGCCTCAATATCCTAAAGGGATTCCTGCCGGTCAAGCAAGCTCTTCGTCGTTTCTCCGATCCTAAGAGACAGGCCATGGGAGAGGAACTAGCCAAGTTATTGGAGGCCGGATTCATCAAAGAAATAAAACACCCGGACTGGCTAGCAAACCTGGTGATGCTACCAAAGAAGGACAAATCCTGGCGCCTTTGTGTCGATTTCAAAGACCTCAATAAAGCTTGCCAAAGGTTCCCTTCCCCCTCCCACGCATTGATCAAATCATTGATGCTACCGCAGGACACGAGTCATTGTGTTTCCTCGATGCATACTACGGTTACCACCAAATCAAGATGGCGGAGTCCAACCAAGACGCAACGGCATTCATCACACCATACGGTCCCTTCTGTTTTAACACAATGCCTTTTAGGATCAAAAACGCCGGCGCAACATATCAACGCATGATTCAGACATGTCTGGAGAAACAAATCGGCAAAATAGTAGAGGCATACGTTGACGATGTGGTCGTCAAAACCAAAAACGTCGACTCTTTGATAGATGACTTGAGGCTCACATTCGACAACCTCCGAACATACGACATCAAGCTCAATCCGGAAAAATGCGTTTTCAGCGTACCAGCCGGAAAGCTCATGGGTTTCATTGTCTCCAGTAGAGGTATTGAAGCAAATCCGGCCAAAATCCGAGCTTTGTCTCAGTTGGCTACCCCAACAGACCTCAAAAAAACCCAGAAGTTAACTGGATGCGTGGCGGCTCTAAGCCGCTTTATCTCCCGCTTAGGAGAAAAGGCTTTACCCCTTTATCACCTCCTTCGGCGCACCGAACACTTCGAGTGGACGGACGCCGCCACAGCTGGATTGGAAGAAATAAAGGCCATCTTGGCAACCAACCCAATCCTGGCCGCGCCAAACATCGGTGAACCAATGCTGTTGTACATTGCGGCAACTCATCAAGTTGTAAGCGCGGTGCTCGTCGTCGAATGGGAAGCGGACGGACATAAATTCCCTCTTCAAAAGCCGGTATACTATGTATCCACTATCCTCACTCCATGCAAATCACGATACCCGCAGTACCAAAAGATAGCATATGCGGTATTCATGGCATCGCGGAAGCTGCGACACTACTTTCAAGAGTGTTCGATTACAGTAGCCTCGGAAGTGCCACTTAATGATATTATAAACAACCGCGATGCTATGGGCCGGATTGCCAAATGGGCCATTGAGCTCCTACCGTTCGACATAACATACAAACCTCGACGAGCCATTAAGTCGCAAGTATTGGCGGACTTCGTCACTGAATGTACGGAGGCCGAACTCCCTAAAGAGTATGGCGCATACTCCAATTGGATCATGCACTTTGACGGTTCTAAAATGCTGGCTGGTCTAGGGTCTGGCGTCGTCCTGACGTGCCCAACCGGAGATACCATTCAGTACGTATTGCAAATATTGTATACAGACTCCAACAATGCAGCCGAATACGAAGCTCTGTTGCATGGTCTTCGGATGGCAGTCTCCATGGGCATTCAACGCCTGGAGGTGCATGGGGATTCAAACTCCGCAATATCCCAATTAAATGGAGACTTTGACGCCAAGGATCTGAAAATGGCGGCCTATCGAAACGTCTTCCTAAAAATGTCAGCTCGGTTCGAGGGGCTCGAATTTCACCATGCGGCTCGGGAAAACAATCAGGCGGCGGATATCCTCGCCCGCATCGGTGCTAAACGTGATGCAGTCCCGCCCAACATATTTTTGGAAAGGCTGTTCAAGTCATCCGTAGTATGGGAAGGGGACACCGGTAACAATAGTCCGGACCCGGCCAAAATACCCGATACCGAACTCTCTGACACAATCGGAGGCTCCGCCACCAAAATAACACCTTCAACCACGAAATAATGGCCATTATTGCCCCGTGGACAGAACCATTCCTGGCCTACCTAACTAGACAGGAACTTCTGGAGGACCAAAATGAGGCACGCTACATAGTGCGGCGATCCAAGGCCTACAGGGTCCATGAGGGAGACTTGTACAAAAAAAGCACTACCGGAGTCCTTCAAAGGTGCATCTCTGAAGAGGAAGGGCGGAATCTTTTGGCAGAAATTCACGCCGGACTCGGCGGTCATCACGCCGCAGCCCGGGCTCTTGTAAGGAAGGCCTTCCGTACAGGATTCTATAGGCCAACGGCCCGAGCAGATGCACAAGACTTGGTCCCACACTGCACCGATTGCCATCTCTTTGCAAATCAAAGCCACATGCCACCCACCGCCCTCCAAACAATCCCCATTACATGGCCCTTTGCGGTCTGGGGGCTTGACATGGTTGGACCCCTTAAAGGGGGAACCCACAAGAAAAAATACTTATTGGTCATGGTGGATAAATTCACCAAATGGATAGAGGCCAAACCTGTTAAAACAGCCGAATCCGGACCGGTGATAGACTTCATATCCAGGGTTGTGCACCGTTATGGCGTCCCCCACAGCATCATCACTAATAATGGCACGAACTTCACGGCCGACGAGGTAAAACTCTGGTGCAGCAAAATGGGCATCAAGCTCGATTATGCTTCAGTCTATCACCCACAAACCAACGGTCATGTCGAGCGAGCAAACGGTCTTATAATGAGCGGAATTAAACCCAGATTAGTCCGCTCCTTAATGGAGTCTAACACGCACTGGGTAGAGGAGCTCGACTCTGTACTTTGGGGGCTGCGGACCATGCCGAATCATAGTACCGGATATACACCCTTCTTTATGGTGTACGGCGCAGAGGCAGTCTTGCCCTGTGACATAATTCATGACTCACCTCGAGTGCGCATGTACGAAGAAAGAGAAGCCGAGCTCGATCGGCAGGACAGTTTGGACACCCTAGAGGAGGAGCACGACATAGCCAAAGCTCGTTCCGCATTTTATCAGCAACAGGCTCGCAGATACCAAAGCAGAGAAGTATGGGCCAAAACTTATAACATTGGAAAACTAGTTCTACGCCTACCGGATAAGAAAAAGATCAAGCTCGAGCCCAAATGGGAAGGTCCCTTCATTATTGACCAAGTTCTGACCGGTCAAGCATACCGACTGCGGGATGCATCGACTAGTCGACTCGAGCCGAACCCATGGAATGCGTCCAGGCTCCGAAGACTCTACGCCTAGCACCGGACTCTATGTTAGTCCCCTCCCTTTGTCCATTTTTTGCATATACATTATCTGTCTTGTTTGTCTTTCTTTCTTTCTTTTATTATTTCTCTAGGCCTTCAAGGGTCACCTTGTGCCTCACTTGCACATTACAGATGCGCTAGCCGCACTCTCATACCTAGGGGCTTCTTTCACAGAAGCTTAAATTATTTATCTGGGCCTCATGTCCCACACATGTGTTATACTTCCGCATGTACCTTTTTTCACCATTATATGCATTGATATGACTTAAGTTTTGGCCAAGCTGGGTTGCCTGGCTCTTGTATTTATGCCCTACGTTCCCGTTAATTCGGCTAGGGCATAAGGGGAGCACCTCTGCGATTGTTACTGCTGGGTCAGCCAGATGTGTACCTCAAACTGGGTGAAGCCGAAAGCTAGCATTCTTAAGGGAATATTCGGTCGGTGAACAAAAGATGATTTGTATTTATTGTCCATATCTGCCCCAGATGTTTTTCCCGCATTTCTTATCGCAGTCCGGACATGCACTTTAGGGCATGCTTACCCAGGAAAAGGAACCCTTAACGGAACTATTCTCCCTCGAAGATATTTCTTACTACCCATGTAATATAACATAACTAGTTGGGCACTTGTCTGATAAAGCACTAATGACCCCTACGCGTGGTCTCCACGCATACCCCGGTTCTTATATAACTGAGCTGGTATTCGGTTACACTCCGGACTATTGGGCCCGGAGGTTGAAGCGAAAAGGTCTGCAACGACAAATGATCTACAATCCGGCTAGAAGGCATTATACATGTCACATTAATTACATAGTCACGCAGACTGACTAAATTCCTCTTCTATACCATCCAACAGGCGGTCTAGCTTACAATCCTGTTGAGAATACTTTGCGGCTAATTCTACTTGCCCATAAACTAAGCTAACGGGGATCTCTTTTCCGTCGGGCCCCACAAGTCCGACCTCGGCCATGTGATTTGGGTCTGCCTTGATATACGGAGTCTTCACCATGGCCCAGGCTACTCTGGCACCCTGTTGGTAGGCTGATATATTCCATAATCAGAAGTGCCGCCGTGCTCCCTTGAGCTTCTCCGCAAGCTCGGCAACGCCCTCTGGCAGGGAGACGGACGGCCACAAGGCCTGGGCATCCGCCTGCATCACCTGCCGAACTTGTTCGTGTAGATGTGACAGCTTGGACAGAAGATCACCAGCAGCCCCGAGCATTTCCTCCGCGGGACGACCCGTCAGCATACCTACAGACATAACACTGTTAGTCGGCTTCTTCGCCGAACTCCTTTAAAAGGATTCGTTCAAGCACTTACTGAAAATGCCGCGCCGAAGCCGTTTATTCTCCTTCTCGGAGTATGCAAGCTGGCCCCGAATGTCTTTTAGTTCCAAGCTCAGCTTAATATTGGCATCTTGGAGATTGTTTTTTTCCCGCCTAATCTTTTAGTTCCACGCTCAGCACGCGTTTGCCAGCCTCTAGCTGTCGCATAACATGCCGGTCCTCCGGATTCTCTTCGGATTCATCTGCAACATCTGTTGTTAGATCTGCAGCCATGCCGCATGTTATATGGTAACCATCATTCTTTAAAGTAAATGTTACAAGCAGGTGACTTTTTCGGTTCCTGCAATGCGGCCACAGCAGCCCGCAGTTGGGTCTTGCATTCCTCTAGCTCATGTGACAGCCTAGTATTCTTCTCTGTAAGAACCTGCACAATAAAGATGATCCTTAAATCAGTTCTGCTAACTGTTTCAAGTCTCAGGGGCTACTGATACATATAAATCGTCAGATTTACTCACCCGTATCACCTTTACATATTGATCCGTGGCTCTGGCTAGACCATCTTGAGCAGCACGGAGGTACGCCTCTTCAGAATTGAAGGCGTCAAATGCCTCTGGTGAGAAACAAGCGTCATGGAGTACGGCCCAGCGGCGCCTATGCTTCATGGCGCTTTCCACTTCTGAGTTTGTAACGGATAATCTATCCGAATCCTCTGTAGGGGGATTATCCGGTGCCTGCCCCATATTGGCTTCTGCCTCCATGTCCAGACCTGGCGCCCAGCTGGTGGAAGCGTGATTGGCAACATTGCCGGACATATTCCGGCGAGCATTTTTTTTGTTAAAGAAACACGGGCGTCATTATATTTCGAGAAAGACGACAACCACGAAGCGGGGTTTCTTATACCTTTGCGCCGGCGTCTCCGTCCTGACCGCCTTCCTTTTTGGCCTGCCCGGCCTCGGTGCCTCCTGTTGGCGCGTTGCCGTGGGTTCGGTAGGGCGTCCCGAATGCCTTCCCTGTAAAATGCCATGTGTATACGGTGGGTGAAGTGTCTAAAAGGGGATCCTAGTTTTGGAGTTGGGATTTTTGGTTTTTCTTACGTGCGATGCAGGGAGCAGTCCGGGATAGTCGGCCGTAATGGCCACCATGGCATCGTCATAGCTTAACTGACAGAACTGCCGGTCTATTAGCTCCACGGATATAACCGAATCTTCTTCGAGTCCGGAGTTGAGGGCCCGGTCAGGTTCCTCTGGTTGTGGAGAAGGGCTGCTGACCACCTTTATGGCTTTTCGTAGTTCCTACCGCAAAGTGGCAAGGTGAATACTGACGACATAGAATGTGGGAAAAATGGGAGCAGGGAGATATAACTTACCCAGCTTGGAGGATTGTACATGGAGAACCCATCCCGTGGCTTGATGCGGGTGAACACCTCTTCCTCACCCTTGAACAATTCGGATAGAATTTTCGCTAAAGCGGCGGCATTGTCCGGACCCTTACGCTCGCAGCGGGTGGCGTCATCTGCCCTGTTATAACACCACAAGGGGTGCCCACGATATTGAAGTGGCTGCACTCCCCGCATTATGCAAATCGACATAAGTTCGATTATTGTCAATCCTGATTGAGCCAGAGCTTTGATCCGGTTCATCAGATAGAGGACTTCTCTGTTGTCTTCCACCTGGGGGCTTCATGGGCGCCAACTTCGGTGTTTCTTCAGAGGGGGATTGTTGAACTCGGGAAGAACCCGCCGAACAGGGTCCGGAAGGGGAACGTCCTCCATGTAAAACCATTCTGAAGGCCAATCTTCGGACGGCTTCTTCGGGGTACCGGACAGGTATCCGGTATCGACGATGCGCCATATTTCGGCTCCGCCAACTTGATAAAGTGATCTCTTCTGTATGCGAGGGACGAGGCAAAATAGCCTTTTCCATAGCTCGAAGTGAGCCTCGCAGCCCAAGAACAACTCGCAGAGAGCAACATAGCAGGCGATATGTAGAATGGAGGCAGGGGTGAGATTGTGTAATTGGAGGCCGTAGAACTCCAGGAGCCCGCAGAGAAACAGATGAATTGGAAATCCGAGTCCCCTTAGTAAATAAGGAACAAGGCAAACCCGTTCCCCCATGGAGGGACAGGGGAAGCTCTCCGCTAGCTCCCCGCCATTCTAGGTGGCAAGCCCGGCTCGAACGGGCACTATATACGCCGGAGGGAGAAATCCCTTAGTCTGCAGCCCGACTAATCAACTGTGCGGGACTGAACACCTCTCCCAATCGCCGGGCTTAGGGCTACGGGGGCGGGAGGAGGAGCTGTGGAGGTCGGCCATGCTGGAATGGATCTTTCCGAAACGCGCTCTGATGGATTCTCGCTGGGGGAGGATGGTATGCATCGGATCTAAGAATCACCATCCCTTTGATAGACAATTTATTTATCTGGCTAGGGGGGCGAATGTAAAAACACCCTGGCGCCTCGTATTCATTCGACGCGTGGGAGAAAGCCCTTACTGGGCACATAAGCCAAGAGGTTCAACATTTATGGAGACGGACACTGCTTACGAACACTTGAAAATTGGAGAAGAACCCGCCTTGCAATGCTGAAGACAACATTCCGCGCCGAACTCATCATCATTGAAGCCTCGTTTGGGGGCTACTGAGGGAGTCCTGGATTAGGGGTCTCCGGACAGCCGGATTATATCCTTTGGCCGGACTGTTGGACTATGAAGATACAAGATTGAAGACTTCGTCTCATGTCCGGATGGAACTCTACTTGGCGTGGAAGGCAAGCTTAGGCAATATGGACATGTATATCTCCTCCTTTGTAACCGACCTTGTGTAACCCTAGCCCCCTCTGGTGTATATATAAATCGGAGGGTTTTAGTCCGTAGGACAACATAC
Organism: Triticum aestivum; assembly: GCF_018294505.1. Taxonomy (NCBI): domain Eukaryota; kingdom Viridiplantae; phylum Streptophyta; class Magnoliopsida; order Poales; family Poaceae; genus Triticum; species Triticum aestivum. The sequence goes on from NC_057809.1 coordinate 176,835,678, forward strand.
AATCATACCATAGGCTAGCTTCTAGGGTTTAGCCTCTCTGATCTTGTGGTAGATCTACTCTTGTACTACCCATATCATCAAGAATAAATCAAGCAGGACGTAGGGTTTTACCTCCATCAAGAGGGCCCGAACCTGGGTAAAACATCGTGTCCCCTACCTCCTGTTACCATTCTCCTTAGACGCACAGTTCGGGACCCCCTACCCGAGATCCGCCGGTTTTGACACCGACACTTCGCCTTTCCCCTTCATAAATCTATTTTTAGGGTTTCTCTATTCGCCGGTGTTTCATCACTGTTCTTCCCCTTCTCCATCCCAAATCGCATAGTTTTGATCTAAAAGTAGTACAAATCTCGCGCGATAGCAGTTTTAGCACCTGTTTTGATACTAGAGCATATCCTTGTCTCAGCAGATCTTATCTAGGCACCCCTACTTTTTTGATGCCACCACCTTAGGTTTAGGATTTATTTCCTTTTTCCCGAACTACCGCAGATCCAATCTCATAGCTTCAATCTGTGAAATCTGTTTGTCCCAATACTTAGTAAAAATTTTACTTTGTCAGATCCTGAATACCAGTACGTGTCATGGCGGCTTACATGTCCGGCTTATAATTACTTATATATCATTGGTCCTCACTTAAGCCACCATACTGAATATATGTTGTAACTATTAACTTGTGATTTCACCAATCTGATTTGAACCGGCTAAAATTTCCCTTTCTTTAGGCTTTCTCTCTTCACAATGCCGCAAAAGACATTCTATGCGTGCAACTGGGTTCCCTCCATTGTCATTGAGGGCATGCTTAAACATTTTGTCAAAATTGCATATTTGCCAGGAAAGAATATCATGCACTACCGTGCCCCTGAACCGGGCGAAGAAATACCTCAACCGAAGGATAGCAAAGTCATTGTATTCACTAATCACATGAACCGGGGCTTCTCACCACCCGGCTCTAAGTTTTTCTGAGTTGTCCTGCACTTCTTCCAGCTCCATCCTCAAGACATTGGACCCAACTCCATGTCGAATATCTGCAACTTTCAAGTCTTCTGTGAAGTATACCTTCAAGAGGAGCCCAACATTGAACTTTTCAGAGAATACTTTTATTTGAACCGCCAGAATGAGTTCACGAATGGCCCTAGCTTGGAAATTGGCAGAATTTTCATTCAACGCAGGAGAGACGCCATCTTCCCTTATGCCTGCCTGCCGAGTCATCCAAAAGATTGGAATCGGACGTGGTTTTACTGCAAAGATACTTGTCTGGCTGACGAGAATCCATTGTCGGGTTATCGCGCTGAACGTCTTGACTCGAAGCATGATCTTCCTGGAAAGCTTTGAGCCACTAAAAAAACAAAAGTTGCACCCACCATAGCGAAAATTAAAGCTCTGCTGGGAAACGGATTAACTGGCATTGACATAGTTCGATGCTGGGTTGCATGGCGGATCTGTCACAGCCCTAGAATTGCTTGCCATTAGTTGGATTAAAGCATCCATGCACCATGTTAAATTTCATTTAAATATGAAATGGGGATGCTCAAACCCTAGCACCAGATCAAATCAAACTAGTCCACATAAAATATTTTTAAATGACCTAGAATGCCCTTTGGAAATGTTCATGATTTCTGATAAAGGTGAAAACCTCTGCCAAAAAAGTTGAACATATTTATAGGCCATTCCTGGATTTTTGAATTAAATCATAAAGTATTTGAATTTGGGCATTTAAACACTATAAATAATCTAAATGCTCAAATAATGCTGAAATTAAATGTGGGCCACTAGAATAATCCATAGAGTGTCCACAAATTATTGCAGCATTTTACAAAGTGCTTTAGCATTTTTAATTAAGTCAAAACAATTACAAAAAAATAGAAAACAGAAACTAAATAAAAGAGAGAGAGAGAGAGAGAAGGACTAACCTGGCATTTACCTTGGCCCACCTACCTGTTGCCGGCCTAGCTTCACCGGCCCAGCCCACCACTGCCTCCTCCCCTGTCGTCTTCCTCCTCTGCCAGGAGGACGAGTGCGTGCCCGACCCGCGCGCGCAAATATCGGCCACCTCCTGCTTGCCGCTTCGCCCTGGCCCTCTCTGGATGACGCCACGCTACCCCCAAGCCCGTGGGGATCGCTCCCTCTCTTGCTCGTTTTCTCCCGTGCCCGCTCCGCACCATGGCCGAAGCCACCGCAAGCTCACCATCGCTGTTCGCATAGCCACCCCATTCCCCTCGACTGCTCGTTGTGTCTGCGAGATCCGCCACATCGTCCACACTGAGCCATGCTTTGCCGGGAGCCATGCATCATCCTCACCACCGTCGTCTTCAACCTCGGACGTCCGAGATTGCCGGCGTCGATTCGCTCCGTCCAAGCCATCCCCGAGCACGAAGAGCTTCTCTACGGGTTCCCTGTGAGCCCCTCTTCCTTCGCACCTCTCCCCGCCGTCCTTTTCTCCCCCCCAGTCGTGGTTTCCACCTTGGCCGGAGCTTGCTGCCGCCGTCACGAAGCTCGCCGTCAGTAGCCACCCCGCCTGGCCAATCCAAGCACGCAGTCATGCTCCGGGCTTTCTCAGGAAGCCGTAGCGCTCCTCAGGTCGTCCACTCGTGCACCCTAGCCCTCGCGCCCGTGCAAGCCGCAGCTGCGCCCCCGTGGAACTCGACACCGTCGACATTCCCGGCCACCCTAGCATCACCCGAGGCCACCAACCGACACGCACCCTTGCTCCGGTTCCAACACGCCCAGCCCCGCTTGCTCCCGTCGCCGGAGTTGGCCGGACAGGGAACGCTGCCGCCTCTGCTTATGCCGGTGAGTAACCGCCGGCCTAATCCAGCCATTAGGCACTAATTGCCAATTAGGTTAGCACCTGAGCCAATGACAGCCGGGCCCCACAGGTTTATTTAACCTACTAACGAAATTAATTGGACTTAATTTGATTCCAGTGGACCCACACGTCAGCATTGACTTTGCTGACGTGGCCTTTGACCGGTCCCATCTGTCCTTGACTCGAGCCAGCACTGTGTGACTGACTAGTGGACCCCACTGGTCAACTTTGACCCTAGTAATCCATGGTTGACCTGGTGACATCATGTCGCTATCATGCTGATGCAGAAATGATTTTTTGGATTAAAAGTAATTCAGGAATTCCAGAATATTTCCTAAACTTCTAAAAATCATAGAAAATCAACCATAACTCCAAATGCAAAGATTTATATATGAAAAATGATCAGAAAAATCCAAAGAATCAATTTATGGCATTTTCATGCATGTTAGAACAACTTATGTATGCTGTTTAGGCCAATTCACATAAATGGAATTTAATCTCTCACATATGGAGTTTGAATTTGAACCTAGGGTTCAAACCAACTTCATTTAATATGGTTGCTAGTTGCATTAGTTCAATCAACAGCATATTGCCATGTCATGAGCATGCATCATATTGTTGCATTGCATTGATTGTGTTTCTTCCTTGTTTGTCAGTGTTGTCCCCTCTCGGTAAACGTGGTTCCGACGATGAGTTCGATGACATCGATGAAGAGCTATTACTATCTTCAGAAGTGCCAGGCAAGCAAAACCCCCTTGTTCATTCCGATACAATCCCACTCTCTCACTCCTGCTCTCTTTTACTGCATTAGGACAACAACGATTCAACTGTTACATGCTGCGGTAGTTGAACCCCTTTCCTTTGCATGACCTGTCATTGCCACAGTAAATAGATGAAACCCACTAGCATGAGTAGGAGTTGTTTGAGCCCTGATGTGCCTACTCATTCATGTTTGTTTGTCATGCCTGCTACTGCTTAGAGTTGAGTCAGGTCTGATTCATCGGGGATGAATCGGAGGTGTGTAAACATGTCCTACAGTTGAGAGCTAAGTGTGTGAACATGATTTGGTAAAGGTAGTGGTGAGAGGCCATGTAGGATTACATGGTGGGTTGTCTCATTGAAGCCGTCCTCAGGAACTGAGTTCTGTGTTTGTGATCCATGAAACAGTTACTACCACGCATTGGGCCCGAAACCAGTTGTCACACTCTAGCTAGTTCAAGCATTGGAGTGTGCATCATGTTTAAATTTCTCTTAAATTTGAAATGGGGAAAGTAGAAACCCCCAACACCCCCTGGAAACAACTAGGGTTTACTAAAATTATTTTCAATGAACCTAAAAAGCCCTTCTAAAAAGTTCATCCTCTTTGTCTTGGGTTAAAACCTCTGGCAAAATTGGTGCACAATTTTCTAGGTCAATAGAAAGTCATTGAATTAAATCATACGTATTTGAATTTGGGCATTTAAATGCTATAAAATAATTTAAATGCTTAAATAATTCTGGAAATAAATGCTTGTTGTTGGAAATATTCTAAACAGAGGCAAAAATTATTTTCAGGATTTTTGGAAACGTTTTAGTATTTTAATTAAAGCCCAACATTTGCAGTTAAATAGAAAAAACAGAAACAAATAAAAATAAAAGAGAGAGAGGGAAGCTACCTGGGCCTTACCTGTGCTGGCCCAGCCCACCTGGCTCGGCCCAGCCGACTGGCTGCCAGTCGTCGTCCTCCTCCCGCCAGAAGGACGCGGAGCGCGTGGCCGGCGCCCGCGGCCACACGCCGGCCACCTCCTGCTTTTGCCGACGTCCTGGAGACGTCCAGGGATGCCACGCGACCCCCACATCCCCCTCTCATCCTCGCTCACTCTCCCCCTCGTCTCCCTCACTCTCTCCCGCAATGCCCGAGCGCGTTCCTCGCCGCCGTTCTCCGTAGACGACGCCAGAGCCACCCCCTCGCCCTCCGACAAGCCAAATCGCCCCGCCACGACGCCCTCGCCCTCCCCAATGAGCCATGCTTCACCGGAGGCCCTGTATCGCCGCTATCGCGCCGTCTTCAACCTCGGTACCTGCCGGACGCCATTCATCGATTCGCCTCGCTCCGGTCGCCCCCGAGCCCACTGATCTGCTCATCGACCTCCCTGTGAGCTCCGCCGCTTTTCCCCTCTTCTTTCCCACGCGTTTGCACACTCTAGGCCATAGTTCCACCATGACCGAAGCTCGTCTCCGCTCGAGCTTGTCGCCGGTGTCGCTCCGGCGACCATTTGGTCATCCCGTGCCATGCAACGTGCTTGCCGCATCGCGTAGTGCCTCGCTAGCGCCTCAGTTTCCGTGTTTGCACGCCGCAGCCCAAACCCCGCACATGGCCGAACTCTGACCGCCGCCTTGGAGCTCGCCGTCATTGTCTCCGGCCACCATAGGCCCGGCCTACACCACCACTAGATGCGCGCCTGCAAGAGCTCTCCAACGAGGCCAAGAACGGCCTCGCCCATGCCCTGTGGGCGTTTTCCGAGCCGCGCCACCGTCTCGGGCCTCGCCGGCGTCGAGTCGCCGGCGGGATTAGCCCCGCTGACCAGGCGTTTGACCCCAGTTTGACTCCCCTGAGTCAATGACAAGTGGGCCCCCTCTGTTAACTAAATCAGATTAGTTTTAATTAAAAATAATTAGCTTAATTAACTACTGACACGCGGGACCCACCAGTCAGGTTCGACCTGGACGTCCCCATTGACCACTGACGTCACCCTGACGTAATGCTGACGCAGTAATTAAATTACATGATTTATTCTTTAATAGGAAATTCCAGAAAATAGTCAAAACTTCTAGAAATCATAGAAAATCAACCATAGCTCCAAATGCAAAGATTTATATATGAAAAATGATCAGAAAAATTCAATCTATCCATCTGTAATGGTTTCATGCATGACAAAACAAGTTTATCTTGCTGTTTAAGCAGAATAAGGAAATGCACTATTAAGGCCATGTTTAATGAGCTAATATTTGAATCTTTCATTCAAATGAGTTCGTTCCTTTCTGCTCTAGTTTACTTCATTAAGACAACGCGATTCAAACTGCTGTGTGTTACGGTAGTTGAACCCTTATCCTCTGCATGACCTGCATTGCCACAGTAACTAGATGAAACCCACTAGCATGTGTAGGAGTTGATTAAGCCATGTATGTGATTCCTACCTTGCTATGCCTACTATGCTTAGAGTTGTGTCAGGTCTGGTTCATCTGGGTGATGGGCTAGAGTGAAATGCTTGTGTCGGTAATATGAGGGATGTGTTGAACATGTTTTGGTAAAGGTATCGATGAGAGGCCATGTAGGAGTACATGGTGGGTTGTTTCATTGAGGCCGTCCATACGAACTGAGATCTGTATGTGTGATTTAAGATGCAGTTACTACCGTACATTGGGCCCGAAACCAATGGACCCTCTCGGCTTCTTAATCACCCTAGTACTCTGTCCAGGAGTTGCAAATAGTTTCTGGTGTTTGTAGGTTATGTGTTGGCGGCCGTGCGTAGCGCTGACCCTAGGGGTGGGCTATGTTGCGGTAGATACACCGTGGCACGGTGTACTGAGTCACCCGTTTGGTGTCTCGGGAACCCTGTACACATCGTTCGGGGCCGTATGTGGAAACCTCGGCCAGACTCCCTGCGGATGGAACCTGGATAGGCGATAAACCTGGACTAGAGACTTAAGTGTTTAGGTAGGCCGTGGCCGACACCCTCGCTGGGCTTCCGCTTGAAGGTTGTCGAGTACATGTCGTGTAAACGGCGGTAAGTGGTGAAAGCATGTATGAAGAAGTACACCCCTGCAGGGTATAAAACTATTCGAATAGTCGCGTCCGCGGTAAAGGACTACTTGGTTGCCTATACAGTTCATAGACAAGTTAATGGATACTACTAAAGGACTCAAGATAAGTGTGAGTACCGAGGATGGCCCTCTCGTAGGATGACGAGGGAGGATCCCCGGTGGAGTATTGTGTTGGTTAGTAATGGACTCATGTGCGAAAGCTATTTTATTGGTGGAGTTCCGTAGGATAGCTTAGCCAAGAGTCAAACTTGGCTTGCTGCATTAACCCCACCACCTTCTTAAGAATAAGCATGTATAGTAGGTTCTGATGTAAGACTTGCTGAGTACCTTTGTACTCATGTTTGCTTAATTACTGTTTTCAGACGACAACACCGCCCCCTCCGTTGGGTTCTACGTAGACCTTGACGTCGACGAGTGACTAGCCACCCAGGTGGTGATCCTGGCCATGGAGGGCCCTATGTAGATAGACAGGCTTCGAGAAGCCTTCTTTCTTCTAGAGTCTGTACTCAGACTAGTTGCTTCCGCATGTGCTTGTATGTTTGTATGACTTGAGTGTCGGGTCATGTGACCCCTATCTGTATGAACATGTTATGTATGGCTCCCTGGAGCCTTTAAATAAAGTACTTGAGTTGTAGAGTTTTGTTGTGATGCCATGTTGTATATACTCATATCGGGCATATTGTGTGTATGATTGAAATGCTTGGTATGAGTGGGATCCGACAATCTAGTTGTTTATCCTTGGCAGCATTTCTTATGGGGAAATGTAGTCTAGTGTTCCTCGAGCCATAGTAGTCTGCTACAGCCCGGTACACCGGAGTCCTGCTAGCCCAGCACTACTGTTCAGGACACTTGACTGGCCGGCATGTGTTTCACTTCGTTCCTATGTCTGTCCCTTCAGGGAAATGTCACGCGGTGACTTTCGGAGTCCTTCCTAGCCTGCTACAGCCCGGGTTCCCCGTAGTCCTGTTAGCCCAGTGCTACAGCCCGGAATCACTCGCTGATGACCGACATGCTCGATGTGATTCATGTATGCCTGTCTCCATAGGTCTGTGTCGCTTTGGGTTCACGACTAGCCATGTCGGCCCGGGTTCTCTATCATATGGATGCTAGCGACACTACCATATACGTGAGCCAAAAGGCGCAAACGGTCCCTGTCACATCCCTAGTTCTGACAATGCCTAGTGCATGCATTAGAGTGTTACATCATGTTTAAATTTCATTTAAACCTGAGATGGGGATTGACTAAGCCCTAACACCAAATGAATTCAACTAGGGTCAAAATAAAACCTTTTTCATTGAACTCAAAATGTCCTCTAAAAATGTTCAACATTTCTGGTTTGAGGTGGAAGCATCTACCAAAAATGGTTTATATTTTTGCAGGGCATATTTGGTCACTGAATTAAACCATATTGTATTTGACTTTGGGCATTTAAATACTATAAATAATTTAAATGTTCAAATAAATGTTGGAAAATTGTTAGGGGTCACTGAAATAATTCAGAAAACACCCATAACTGTTTCCAGGATTTTATAAAATGATTTGATACTTTAAATCAAATCAAAAACAAATTGCAGAAAATAGAAAAGATAAAACAGAACAGAATTATAAAAGAGAGAGAGAAAGACCCGTACCTGGGCCACTTACCTGTAGCCGGCCCAGCTCCCCCACCTGGCCGGCCCAGCCCACCTCCTCCCCCTTGTCATCTTCCTCCCCTCGCACCGAAGCAGCTCGGTGGCGAGCGCCGATGCCGCCTCGGCCACCTCCTGCTTCCACCGAGGCGTTCCCGAGCCTCCCTCTCACGCCACGCACTTCCCCTCGCCCCCTGCACCTCCCCTCTCTTCCCCTGGACCCCGTTTCCTCCTCCGTTTTCCTCCCTGCACGCTCCCGAGCGGAGCTCGTCGTCGCCGACGCCGTTCGCCGTAGCCACCGTGCTCCTCACTGCCACCCGAAGTACCCAGGAGATCCGCCTCGACTACCTCTTCCTCCTCGCCGAGAAGCGCACCGCGGGAGCCCCTGCAACGTCGCCACCGCCGTCTTCTTCAACCTCGGGACCGCCGGCCATCTTCGTCAAATTCGTCGGCTCCGGTGCCTCCCCGAGCTCCCCGAGGCCACCGTCGCAACCCCTGTGAGCTACTCTTCCATTCCCCCTCCTCCTCGCGCTCGTTCCCGTACCCTAGCCGCCTTTTCACCGGAGCCGATTCCTCCTCGCCGCCGGCCATGGCGTGGCCGTGGCCACAGCCACCGCAGCTCGCTCCTGAGCCCACCTGCGTGCTCACCGCAACCTCAGGAACCCAAAGCACTTAACCATTCGTCCTCCCGTTCACTGCAGCGCCGGTCCCGCGAAAACCCGAGCTCCGGCCGCCGCCTCGGGCTCCATTCCGGCGAACCCCGGCCACCCCCGCACCTTCCGTTGGTCCCCCTAGATGCGCACGGGCGCGGGCTACCTCCTGGTGCCCTTGGCGCGTCGATCCGATGCCCTAGCGCAAGTCCGGCGCTCCCCCGCCGTGCGGAATGGTCGTCGCCGGTGACACTCCGGCGACTGCCGACGTGGCACGCCTAATTAGCACTAATGACGCTCTAAACACCCCCCACAGCCACTGACAGTGGGCCCCGTAGTGGGTCAAAGCCCGGGTCAACGCGGGATTAGCCCCTGTGTTACTGACGTGTGGACCCCACACGTCAGGTTTGACCCTGACCGACCCCTGTTGACTTGCTGACGTCATGCCAACGTCATGCTGACGCAATAAGTATTTTCTGGATTTAATTTAATTCTGAAATTCCAGAAAATGCCTAAAACTTCAATAAATCATAGAAAATTAACCGTAACTCCAAATTAAATAAATTATATATGAAAAATTATCAGAAAAATTCAAGGAATCCATCTGTACCATTTTCATGCATGTTAGAACAACTTATAGCTGCTGTTTAGCACAAATCATATAAAGGGCATTTAATTAATCACATATGGAGTTTGAATTTGAATTTTATACTCAAACCAACTTCATTTAATCTGTTGCTAGTTGCATTAGCCCAAAACACATTCATTTTGCCATGTCATGATCATGCATCATATTGTGCATTGCATTGATTGTGTTCCTTTCTGTGTTGCCGGTATTTGTCCCCTCTCGATAGACGTGATACCGATGATGTGATCGTTGACACTGATGAAGACTCAATGTTATCTTCAGAAGTGCCAGGCAAGCAAAACCCCCTTGTTCATTCCGATAAAATCCCACTCTCTCGCTCCTGCTCTCTTTTACTGCATTAGGACAACATCGATTCATCTGTTACTTGCTGCGGTAGCTGAACCCCTTTATCCTCTGCATGACCTGTCATTCCACAGTAATTAGATGAAACCCACTAGCATGAGTAGGAGTTGTTTGAGCCCTGTTGTGCCTACTCATTCATGTTTGTTTGTCATGCCTGCTACTGCTTAGAGTTGAGTCAGGTCTGATTCATTGGGGATGAATCAGAGGCGTGTGAACATGTCCTACTGTGTGTGAGCTAAGTGTGTGAACACGATTTGGTAAAAGGTGACGGTGAGAGGCCATGTAGGAGTACATGGTGGGTTGTCTCATTGTAGCCGTCCTCAGGAACTGAGTTCTGTGTTTGTGATCCATGATTCAGCTACTACCATACATTGGGCCCTGAAATATGACCCCGCTCGACTTCTTATTCACCCTAGCCCTCTGTCCAGGAGTTGCACGTAGTTTCTGGTGTTTGTAGCCTACTGGAGGCCGTGGACAGCGCTGACCGTAGGGGTGGGCTGTGATGCGGTAGGTACGTGGCACGGTGTACCGAATACCCGTTAGGTATCTCGGGAACCCTGTTCACATCGTTCGGGGCCGTATGGGAAACCTCGGCCGGACTCCCTGCGGATGGAACTTGAATAGGCGATAAACCTGGATTAGAGGCTTAAGTGTTTAGGTAGGTCGTGGTCTACACCCACGTCGGCTTTCGCTTGAAGTCTGCCGAGCACATGTCGTGTGCAGACGCTAAGTGGTGGAAACATGTATGAAGAAGTACACCCCTGCAGGGTTAACATCATCTATTCGAATAGCCGTGTCCGCGGTAAAGGACTTCTGGGTTGCTTATATCAGTTCATAGACAAGTGAAAGTGGATACTCTAAAATACGCAAGATAAGCGTGAGTGCTATGGATGGCGTTCTCGTAGGGAGACGGGAGCGGATCCATAGTGGTGTATTGATATGGTGAATATGTGGACTCGTGTGCGCCACCTCAAAAGAGTTACTCGCAGTCGTAGTTCAGGATAGCCACCGAGTCAAAGCTGGCTTGCTGCAGTTAAACCCCACCATCCCCTTTGTTGATAATGATGCATATGTAGTTAGTTCTGATGTAAGTCTTGCTGGGTACATTTGTACTCACGTTTGCCTATTTTATGTTTTTGCAGAGAGACTTCGGTCTCACTAGTAGTTCCCCGTGGACTTCGACGTTTAGCTTGTTACCTCAGCTACGATCTTGTGCCTCGGCAGGAATGGTAGATAGTCAGGCTTCTCAGCCTTTTTCAGTTATAGATGTCTGTACCCAGACATGATAGCTTCCGTTTGTGCTTTGACTTGTATGCTCTGATTGTTGGGTCATGAGACCTGTGTTTGTAATATCTCGCTCCTCGGAGCCTATCGATTAAAATACTTGAGTTATAGAGTCATGTTGTGATGCCATGTTGTATTTGCACATATCGAGCATATTGTGTGTATGTTATTGAAATGCTTGATATGTGTGGGATCTGACCATCTAGTTGTTTATCTTTAGTAGCCTCTCTTACGGGGAAATGTCTCCTAGTGATTCAACCGAGCCATGGTAGCTTGCTACTGCTCCGGAACACTTAGGCTGGCCGGCATGTGTCCTTCTTCGTTCCTGTGTTTGTCCCTTCGGGGAAATGTCACGCGATGAATACCGGAGTCCTGTTAGCCCGCTACAGCCCGGTTCACCGGAGTCCTGCTAGCCCAGTGCTACAGCCTGGATTCGCTCGCTGATGACCGACACGTTCGATGCTGGGTCATGGATGCCTGTCCCTGTAAGTCTGTGCCACTTTGGGTTTACGACTAGCCATGTCAGCCCGGGCTCCTTATCATATGGATGCTAGCGACACTGTCATATACGTGTGCCAAAAGGCGCAAACGGTCCCGGGCAAAGGTAAGGCGACACCCGTGGGAATACCGTGCGTGAGGCCGCAAAGTGATATGAGGTGTTACATGCTAGATCGATGTGGCATTGAGTCGGGGTCCTGACAGCGTTGGTATCAGAGCTTGACTGCCTGTAGGATTACCAAGCCAAACTGGTCGAAGTTGAGTCTAGAAATTCTTTAGTTATATAAGGGAATTGATTGTGGGATGGAACGTAAGGCTCTTTTTACTCCTTATACCTCATGGCCTTCTGATCTGAGTCATCATCTTCTCTTCTACGGGGATTAAGAACTAGGCTATCTCTTCTTTCTATTAGGATCACGTGTTACTAATCCGTAGACTTATAGATTGTTGGACGTAAGCCTCGTTTCAGTTCCTACTACTTCTGTATGTTAATTATTGATCTCGAGACCTTGATATTGTGCTTCTGAGTGGTTATGCCATCATTTTGTGAATGTCTCAAATCTTTTCTGAGCATTTACAGTCGTTATGCTGTCCGAGTCATCCCAGGTTTCTAAGTAGTCTGATGCATTTGCAAAATCCCTTCCTCCCGTTCCGATGTTCCTTTGGGCCAGATTAACCACACTAATCGGTGAGTTGAGGTAAATTATTGCCTTGACATATATGTTGGAGCTATTATTATGACCCTAGGTGTCTCAGCGGATCATCTAGTAGCCTAGCCATGATTTATGTTCCAGCGTGATGACTCTGGCCGTCATTATCGAAAGCATCCCGTGATGCCATTTAGTTAGTAGGTATTCTATTCCTTGGGTTTTGAACCCGAGATTCACCCTACTTACCTCGTGTTGATAGTGTTGCTAGTTCCTTTAGGATATTAGTAACCTTTGCGATAATCCTTGAAGTCCGTGGTATCTTCTTCTTCCAAATACCATGAACTACTTATGGCAGAAGTTCCTCGTTGAACTGAAATATCACAACAAGATTATTCTTAAGGAGTTCTCCATTTATATATTGTGACTCTGCCAGTTCTACCTTTCTGCATGGGTTATCCGGAAGAAATATGTTGAACTTCGTTCGACATGCTAATCCATGCATCCACAACTTAGAAAATCATATGTTCTTTTGAGTTGTCCCATCTTAGTTGTTTCCGACCCTCGCCTATCAATTGATAGTCAAGAGTATGTGTGCAATCGTTCATCGATACCTATTACTCTTGTGGTCCATCAAGCCATTCTATTCCGGAATGACTAGGAGAAACAAACTCCAGCACCTCTTCCATATCCAGGATTGGGTCAAAGAAGTTGTGCTCCGCAGATCAAATTGCTAATCCAGCTTTTGGTTCTGTTCTACCTTGGAGTATTACATATTTTATATCGAGATTGTTATAAGAATTGCACACCATCCTATGTACTCTAGGTACAGTGATACTTCTTGCCATCATTGTTCATTCCTCGGTTCCTGTGTTATTGTAACCGGAATGCCGACAAATGAATCATGGCATGTGAAATCAATACCCCTAGCAACCTTGTTGCTGGGTAGTTAAAGGACAATAATTTCATTCTTAGTGTGTTGGTTATTGAATCATCATTCTAAGATTGATCGTGCTACCTAGTCCATTCTCCTGGTTCACTCCTCGATCGATGAGTTAGGATCATTTCAAATCTTTGCTCTATTGATCATATTGTCTTGCCCTGAAAAGCGAGATTGTTCTCGAGCTTAGTAACATACCGGTGGTTCGTGATTTTCCGAAGATCTTCTCGGAAGTACTACCAGGTTGTCACCTGACCGCTATGTTGAGCTCGTGATCAAGTTGGTTTATTGTAAACCACCCTTTCTCCAAGAATCTGTGATGGATATCCCTGAGCTAGTTGGTTAAGCTAGACAACAACTTGGAGAGTTGGAAGGTAAAAGCTTGCCTGACTTAGTTCGTTCCAAAGGGGTATTCTTGTGTAGTATGTGTTGACGAAAGATGATATCTTCCTCGATTGGTTCCTGTGATCAGTTGCTGGACCTATCATTTTTATCTAACCTTTGATTGGAGTATGGGCTATCATCCAATCAGACCAGAACCAACGATATTCGTAATGTTGTCTTACTCGTGGTTGATCCCTCGAGCATACACCATTATATCTTTCGGGTCTGACCAATGCTATCACTTGTTCACTTAACTATGGAATTCCTTTTGAAAGGAAACCCAGATGAATTGTTGTTGCGCCCATTGACAACATCCTTATCTCCTCCATGATTTTGTTGGACAATAAGTTAGTGTTGGAAACTTTTGAAAGCATTCTTCATGCTAGCTCATGAAGCATGTCGGTTGTAAGGAGTGACTTCCTCTTATACACGTGCATTTGGTGAAAGTTGCCGCCGTGAATTTGAGGAAGATTGTTTTGTTTCCTTTGGAATCATCCCAAATCAGTCATGCACACGTGCGAAGTATTATGTAGTCTGGAGACTTGCAACCTTCATTCTATATGTGTCCCTAGCACACTAAGCCACTGATTGACTTGTTCAAGGAAAAGAAGTCTATGCTTGGGATCTAATCCATGGACTTGCGTAAAGACTTCGATATCCTCGATTATGGTTCCCCCTCCTGAACTCGGTAGTGTTTTATTATAAGACTACTATGTGGTCATGCTTGTCTGGGACAGCGTGTTCACATGTGTGTAGCAGAACCAGCTCATGTTTTGGAGCTTACTATCGTAGTTCATTCCCCGAGAATCTCGCAATGTCATCTCGTCGATTTGTGTTGCAAACTTTCATTTTTCTTCCTAGACTCGATGAGTCTGGAATATCCTGACACCAACCAGATCTGAATCTCAGGCAGATATGATGGTTGGAGCATTTTCCAAGAACTATAATATTGGTCCCTCGATAACCGGTAAAGTGGATGTCGTGGCCAACACAACCAACCGGAAGACCTATTATTATAATATCTTGATTGAGGAAGTTGGCCACCTCCCCATAGGGATTTCGTAGGGTTTACTTCCTAGTTGCCCCTATGGATTTTTGTGTTCCCGAAGTCTGACCTTTTACTTGATGTTCTAGATATCAAACCATATCTATGAATGGGTTACACTAGCACATCAAGGAGAACATTAGAAGCGGAGTGCTAAATGTCTCTCGGTCGATCATCCAGATTTTATTTCCTTGGCCTCGCTAAGATGAAATCTGAGAAGTGTTATCCTCCTTTGCATCTGCATCCTCCATCACCATTCATCATAGTAGTAAGTTGTGTTGCCAGAATCCTTGACACGGATATTGGTAAAATCTTGATGAATGTGGAAATGCTCAAGTTCTTGAGAGCACGCACAAGCGCTACGTGTTATCATCGGCACTAACTGGGATTGCTCCTAGTCTCTTCGGTTATGCTATAACCACTCCAACAGTGAATTCACTCTTTATTGTTGGGTTCTTCCTTAGTTACCAGAATCATTCCCATCAATTGCATTTTGTTCCCAGCTTGCACCGCCAATGTGCCATTCTACCATGGGTCTTTTCCATTTCCGGTGATAAGCAAATTCATCCATTACGTTGTCTTCAACAAGGTAATCCACATCATCCATTCTGGCCCGAGTATGCCATTCTACCGACCCCCGCCAATCGATTGCTGTGATCTGCCTTAGGCTGGTTTAAAGAGTTTCAATGATCTCTGAATCAAAAGTAATTCTTTTTGCCACTTAAGGGGATATCTCTACGAATCACCTTTCCCTAAGGTGTATCGTTATGGTATCATGGCAACTCAACTCCTCGCTACGTTGACAACCGATTACCACCTTAAGCGTGAAGTTGTTGTCTACCTAGTGAACCCTCGTCATCTGTCTCACTCCATTTCTTCAGATCTGTGCTTCGTCTCCCAGCTCAAGAGATGTTGCTATGTCTCATTCCGTGAGTTGTTCGATCTTCGAGAAGATCGACCCTTCTAGAGTCTCCTTCCCTCCAGGTCATGTTGGCAGGATTTCTCAGAGCAAGACGACAAGACAAAGATGGTGTTCAAATCAATGTTCATTTGAAGTGCAACCTGGATCGTGAAGATTATACTAGTTGCGTTCCCCTTTCACCTTACCCTACGCTTGAATCTCGAGACGAGATTCTTGTTTAGTGGGGGTGAGTTGTCACATCCCTAGTTCTGACAATGCCTAGTGCATGCATTAGAGTGTTACATCATGTTTAAATTTCATTTAAACCTGAGATGGGGATTGACTAAGCCCTAACACCAAATGAATTCAACTAGGGTCAAAATAAAACCTTTTTCATTGAACTCAAAATGTCCTCTAAAAATGTTCAACATTTCTGGTTTGAGGTGGAAGCATCTACCAAAAATGGTTTATATTTTTGCAGGGCATATTTGGTCACTGAATTAAACCATATTGTATTTGACTTTGGGCATTTAAATACTATAAATAATTTAAATGTTCAAATAAATGTTGGAAAATTGTTAGGGGTCACTGAAATAATTCAGAAAACACCCATAACTGTTTCCAGGATTTTATAAAATGATTTGATACTTTAAATCAAATCAAAAACAAATTGCAGAAAATAGAAAAGATAAAACAGAACAGAATTATAAAAGAGAGAGAGAAAGACCCGTACCTGGGCCACTTACCTGTAGCCGGCCCAGCTCCCCCACCTGGCCGGCCCAGCCCACCTCCTCCCCCTTGTCATCTTCCTCCCCTCGCACCGAAGCAGCTCGGTGGCGAGCGCCGATGCCGCCTCGGCCACCTCCTGCTTCCACCGAGGCGTTCCCGAGCCTCCCTCTCACGCCACGCACTTCCCCTCGCCCCCTGCACCTCCCCTCTCTTCCCCTGGACCCCGTTTCCTCCTCCGTTTTCCTCCCTGCACGCTCCCGAGCGGAGCTCGTCGTCGCCGACGCCGTTCGCCGTAGCCACCGTGCTCCTCACTGCCACCCGAAGTACCCAGGAGATCCGCCTCGACTACCTCTTCCTCCTCGCCGAGAAGCGCACCGCGGGAGCCCCTGCAACGTCGCCACCGCCGTCTTCTTCAACCTCGGGACCGCCGGCCATCTTCGTCAAATTCGTCGGCTCCGGTGCCTCCCCGAGCTCCCCGAGGCCACCGTCGCAACCCCTGTGAGCTACTCTTCCATTCCCCCTCCTCCTCGCGCTCGTTCCCGTACCCTAGCCGCCTTTTCACCGGAGCCGATTGCTCCTCGCCGCCGGCCATGGCGTGGCCGTGGCCACAGCCACCGCAGCTCGCTCCTGAGCCCACCCGCGTGCTCACCGCAACCTCAGGAACCCAAAGCACATAACCATTCGTCCTCCCGTGCACTGCAGCGCCGGTCCCGCGAAAACCCGAGCTCCGGCCGCCGCCTCGGGCTCCATTCCGGCGAACCCCGGCCACCCCCGCACCTTCCGTTGGTCCCCCTAGATGCGCACAGGCGCGGGCTACCTCCTGGTGCCCTTGGCGCGTCGATCCGATGCCCTAGCGCAAGTCCGGCGCTCCCCCGCCGTGCGGAATGGTCGTCGCCGGCGACACTCCGGCGACTGCCGACGTGGCACGCCTAATTAGCACTAATGACGCTCTAAACACCCCCCACAGCCACTGACAGTGGGCCCCGTAGTGGGTCAAAGCCCGGGTCAACGCGGGATTAGCCCCTGTGTCACTGACGTGTGGACCCCACACGTCAGGTTTGACCCTGACCGACCCCTGTTGACTTGCTGACGTCATGCCAACGTCATGCTGATGCAATAAGTATTTTTTGGATTTAATTTAATTCTGAAATTCCAGAAAATGCCTAAAACTTCAATAAATCATAGAAAATTAACCGTAACTCCAAATTAAATAAATTATATATGAAAAATTATCAGAAAAATTCAAGGAATCCATCTGTACCATTTTCATGCATGTTAGAACAACTTATAGCTGCTGTTTAGCACAAATCATATAAAGGGCATTTAATTAATCACATATGGAGTTTGAATTTGAATTTTATACTCAAACCAACTTCATTTAATCTGTTGCTAGTTGCATTAGCCCAAAACACATTCATTTTGCCATGTCATGATCATGCATCATATTGTGCATTGCATTGATTGTGTTCCTTTCTGTGTTGCCGGTATTTGTCCCCTCTCGATAGACGTGATACCGATGATGTGATCGTTGACACTGATGAAGACTCAATGTTATCTTCAGAAGTGCCAGGCAAGCAAAACCCCCTTGTTCATTCCGATAAAATCCCACTCTCTCGCTCCTGCTCTCTTTTACTGCATTAGGACAACATCGATTCATCTGTTTCTTGCTGCGGTAGCTGAACCCCTTTATCCTCTGCATGACCTGTCATTCCACAGTAATTAGATGAAACCCACTAGCATGAGTAGGAGTTGTTTGAGCCCTGTTGTGCCTACTCATTCATGTTTGTTTGTCATGCCTGCTACTGCTTAGAGTTGAGTCAGGTCTGATTCATCGGGGATGAATCAGAGGCGTGTGAACATGTCCTACTGTGTGTGAGCTAAGTGTGTGAACACGATTTGGTAAAAGGTGACGGTGAGAGGCCATGTAGGAGTACATGGTGGGTTGTCTCATTGTAGCCGTCCTCAGGAACTGAGTTTTGTGTTTGTGATCCATGATTCAGCTACTACCATACATTGGGCCCTGAAATATGACCCCGCTCGACTTCTTATTCACCCTAGCCCTCTGTCCAGGAGTTGCATGTAGTTTCTGGTGTTTGTAGCCTACTGGAGGCCGTGGACAGCGCTGACCGTAGGGGTGGGCTGTGATGCGGTAGGTACGTGGCACGGTGTACCGAATACCCGTTAGGTATCTCGGGAACCCTGTTCACATCATTCGGGGCCGTATGGGAAACCTCGGCCGGACTCCCTGCGGATGGAACCTGAATAGGCGATAAACCTGGACTAGAGGCTTAAGTGTTTAGGTAGGTCGTGGTCTACACCCACGTCGGCTTTCGCTTGAAGTCTGCCGAGCACATGTCGTGTGCAGACGCTAAGTGGTGGAAACATGTATGAAGAAGTACACCCCTGCAGGGTTAACATCATCTATTCGAATAGCCGTGTCCGCGGTAAAGGACTTCTGGGTTGCTTATATCAGTTCATAGACAAGTGAAAGTGGATACTCTAAAATACGCAAGATAAGCGTGAGTGCTATGGATGGCGTTCTCGTAGGGAGACGGGAGCGGATCCATAGTGGTGTATTGATATGGTGAATATGTGGACTCGTGTGCGCCACCTCAAAAGAGTTACTCGCAGTCGTAGTTCAGGATAGCCACCGAGTCAAAGCTGGCTTGCTGCAGTTAAACCCCACCATCCCCTTTGTTGATAATGATGCATATGTAGTTAGTTCTGATGTAAGTCTTGCTGGGTACATTTGTACTCACGTTTGCCTATTTTATGTTTTTGCAGAGAGACTTCGGTCTCACTAGTAGTTCCCCGTGGACTTCGACGTTTAGCTTGTTACCTCAGCTATGATCTTGTGCCTCGGCAGGAATGGTAGATAGTCAGGCTTCTCAGCCTTTTTCAGTTATAGATGTCTGTACCCAGACATGATAGCTTCCGTTTGTGCTTTGACTTGTATGCTCTGATTGTTGGGTCATGAGACCCGTGTTTGTAATATCTCGCTCCTCGGAGCCTATCGATTAAAATACTTGAGTTATAGAGTCATGTTGTGATGCCATGTTGTATTTGCACATATCGAGCATATTGTGTGTATGTTATTGAAATGCTTGATATGTGTGGGATCTGACCATCTAGTTGTTTATCTTTAGTAGCCTCTCTTACGGGGAAATGTCTCCTAGTGATTCCACCGAGCCATGGTAGCTTGCTACTGCTCCGGAACACTTAGGCTGGCCGGCATGTGTCCTTCTTCGTTCCTGTGTCTGTCCCTTCGGGGAAATGTCACGCGATGAATACCGGAGTCCTGTTAGCCCGCTACAGCCCGGTTCACCGGAGTCCTGCTAGCCCAGTGCTACAGCCTGGATTCGCTCGCTGATGACCGACACGTTCGATGCTGGGTCATGGATGCATGTCCCTGTAAGTCTGTGCCACTTTGGGTTTACGACTAGCCATGTCAGCCCGGGCTCCTTATCATATGGATGCTAGCGACACTGTCATATACGTGTGCCAAAAGGCGCAAACGGTCCCGGGCAAAGGTAAGGCGACACCCGTGGGAATACCGTGCGTGAGGCCGCAAAGTGATATGAGGTGTTACATGCTAGATCGATGTGGCATTGAGTCGGGGTCCTGATAGTCCCAGGCCATGGTAAGGCGACACCGGTGGGATACCGTGCGTGAGGCCTCAAAGTGATATGAGGTGTTACTGGCTAGATCGATGTGGCTTGGAATCGGGGTCCTGACAGCGTTGGTATCAGAGCCAGGTTGCCTGTAGGTTTGTTGAGCCAAGCTGGTCGATGTCGAGTCTAGAAATGCTTTAGTTATATGTAGGGGAATTGATTGTGGGAGGGAACGTAAGGATCTTTTACTCCTTTACCCTATGCCTCTGATCTGAGTCATTCTCTTCTCATTCAACATGGGTTAAGGACTAGGCTCTCTTCTTCTATCAGGTTCACGTGTTACTAATTCGTAGTAGCTTATAGGATTGTTGTTACAAGTCCCAGTTCAGTTTCTACTATTCTTAGTATGTTGCTAATTGGATCAGAACCTTGATATGATGTTTTTGAGTGGTATTGCGAACTGTTGTGGATGTCTCAAATCTTTTTCTAAGCATTTACAGCTGTTATGATGTCCAATTTTCCCTAGAAATTCTGATGTCTTTGCATTGTGGTTGTGCTTTCAGATGGCCAACCGTGTTCAAAACCAAGTGGTTCGCCTGACCTGGTGCCTCGATGTGCCCGGTCATACTGCTATGTTAGTCCGGGTAGTGATCGAGAAGGGTTACCGTTGGTATCCCGAATACACCGTTGAAGAGCAATTCCGTGACTTTAATCAAAGCCAATATTTCTTCACCGTCAGGATATTTCCTTCTTATCCTGGATCTATCGAGCCCTTCACTGTTCCTATGGACTCGGGGTTACTGTTGAGATGGTTGTGCAGGATGCTGCCTATTCCATGATGACCATTATACGAGTCCGGACTGGCCTGCTTCGGAACACCGACTTCCGTTACATGCCAGCTTCACTTCCGGGAGCGCAAGGGTATCTTTAGGCTATCTATGCTGACTCCACTCAGGAGGACTCATTAACTCGTACCACTGCTGAGATGCTCGAAGATAAGGACCGAAAGAATCGGGCCTTGAGGCTGGAGCTTTTCAATACCCGTGCTGATCATTGGGCCACATTGACTCGGTTTGCACCTGCGATGCAAGCTGGATGTATGGATATAAGGGATCTATATCCTGTGAGATCAGCTCTGCCTGACATGGTGGATTGGCGTGATGTGGGAGGCATCACCTCACCCTGTGGTCCCTGCAGGCCACCGTTTGTTGGTCCAAGACCTCATCCTAGTCCCTATGGTACATAGGCTCCTCAGGACCGTCTGTTCCCGGATGGTCACGTTGAACTTCCAGGCTATGGAGGTGACTTCTATCAGGACTACTACGGAGCTGTCTGAGTTAATAGTAGCATCACTAGTATTGTAATAGTTGTTTCTTCACTGTCCTGCGAGACTGGTGGACTACGACTTAGTGTGTAATCAATTCCGGAGGTGTAGACAAATAATGTATAGGAGCTTGGAATGCCTCCGATGAGATGTAACGTCTTTCATCATAGTTGTATTGTAGCCTAGGCTTGTACTAAACTATGTATGATGTGTATGACCGATGGTATATATATGGCAGTTTTATATTACCATGACATACGGATGAACATCTCTGCATTCCGTGTTATCCATTACATTCTACACTTCCTTGCTAAGTTGGAGACATCATTGTCTAAACCATTGTTTTGTTTTCTCCTAGGATGGTCAACACCCGCAGCAACCCTGCTGCCTCGGAGCAGGGGGAAGCCAGTGCAGCTAGGGGTGAAAATCTGCCTCACCCGCCTTCTCTGGCCAAAGTGATACTGGAGGCGGAAAGAAACAAGCGTGAGACTAACCGCCTGCTAGAGCGGATTGAACAGAACACTGCACGCCATCTGCGAAATGACTTGGTGTCAATCAATGACTTCATCAAGCTGTACCCACCAAAGTTTAACCATTCCGTCGAACCCCTCGACGCGGATGATTGGCTTCGCAGCATCACTCACAAGCTATGTTCTGCCAACATAGCCGAAGCCGACAAGGTTACTTATGCTGCCTATCACCTCGAAGGCCCTTCAAGCCTTTGGTGGGAAAACTTCGAAGCGATGCGCCCGGTCGGCCAAATCACTACTTGGGCTGAATTCAGTGAGGCTTTCCGTGAGCATCACATCCCGGAAGGTCTCATGGATCGCAAGAGGGAGGAGTTCTGCAACTTCACCCAAGGAAGACTGACTTTGGATGCATATAGTCGTGAATTGGGGAATCTGGCATGCTATGCCCCTGAAGAGGTATCTACTGATCCTAAGAAGCAGGCAAGGTTCCGCAAGGGACTTAGCCCTGAGCTTCGCCGTGATCTTCGTCTGCACGAGTGCACATCCTTTCAGAAGTTGGTCAATAAAGCCATCAGTGCTGAGATAGGCCAGACTGATTATGACGCTTCACGCAAGCACTCTCGTGATTTTGGCTCTTCATCCGGCTCTGGAACTCAGAAGCGCCGGGTGTGGATTCCAAGCACGGCACTGCCACTCAGGTTCATCCCGAGGCCATCCTTTGAGGCGCCTCGTCCCAACCAGCAATTTGCACCGCCCAAGCCCTATGGTGGCCCCGCTGCTAATGCTGATCCACGCCCCACTTTGGTGACATGCTTTAAGTGTGGAGAGCCAGGTCACTATAGTCGAGAGTGTCCCCAGAACAACAAACCCATTCAAACTGGAAAGTCTGTTGGCCGTGGTAAGCCCGCGGGAAAGACATTCTACGCCAAGCCGGTCACTACTGCCCGTGGCCATGTCAACTATGTTTCAGCCGAGGAGGCTCATGAGGATCCCAATGTCGTCCTTGGTACGCTCCTTGTTAACTGCCATCCGGCATCTATTCTTTTTGATACTGGAGCATCTCATTCATTTATATCCGAGAACTATGCTCGATTGCACAACACGACATTCTGTGACATGCCCACTTCCATGGTAATTCAAACTCCAGGTTCCAAATGGCAAACTTCTACAGTAAGCCATGGGAACGAAATTCTTGTCGATAGACTTGTCTTCCTTGCATCATTAATAGCTCTCAAGTCCACGGACATAAACATCATCTTGGGTATGGACTGGATGTCAGCTCATTATGCTAAGATCGATTGTGCCACTAGAACCGTTCAACTTACTCACCCATCGGGCGACACAGTCAATGTCTTAACTCGAGTGGCCAAGTGCCAGCTTTACTCCCTAAATGCCAACCCTCTTCCAGACCTTGAGGATGTTCCGGTAGTCCGAGACTTTCCGGATGTCTTTCCAGAAGAACTGCCAGGTGTTCCACCTGACAGGGATGTTGAGTTTGTGATAGACCTTGTTCCAGGAACCATTCCAATTTCTAGAATACCCTACAAGATGGCACCCTTAGAACTAGCCGAGCTTAAGAACCAACTCGATGAGTCCTTGAAAAAGGGTTTCATCCGTCCTAGTTCCTCTCCTTGGGTTTGCCCCGTCCTCTTCATTAAGAAGAAGGATGGAACGGATCGAATGGTTGTGGATTACCGACCTGTCAATTTGGTCACCATCAAGAACAAATATCCGCTTCCCAGGATCAACGATCTGTATGATCAGCTCGCTGGATCCTTAGTCTTTTCCAAGATGGATCTGAGGTTGGGCTACCATCAAATCAAAATCAGAAACGGGGACATTCCCAAAACGGCCTTTGTTACTCGTTATGGCCAATACGAGTAAACCGTTATGTCCTTCGGTTTAACCAATGCCCCGGCCACCTTATCCCGGTTAATGAACTCGGTTTTCATGGAGTACTTGGATAAATTCGTCGTAGTATACCTCGATGACATACTCATCTACTCCAAGAAAGAAGAGCAACATGCCGAACATCTAAGGCTGGTATTGATGAAACTTCGAGAGCATCGCCTTTATGCCAAATTCTCCAAGTGTGAATTTTGGTTGCCAGAAGTGACCTATCTAGGCCATGTAATTTTTGGTAAGGTATTGCTATCAATTCCGAGCGAGTTCAAGCCGTCCTTGATTGGACTCCACCTGAGACGGTCAAGAAAGTTCGGAGCTTCCTTGGCTTAGCGAGCTATTGCCGCCGCTTCGTCGAGAATTTCTCCAAGGTTGCTAAACCTCTAACTGAACTCCTCAAGAAAGATAAAAAGTTCGAGTGGACTCCACAGTGCGAGTTCAGCTTTCAGGAACTGAAAATACGCCTGACATCTGCTCCCGTACTGGTACCACCAGATTTCTCCAAGGACTTTATTATCTATTGCGACGCCTCGCGACAAGGACTAGGTTGCATACTCATGCAAGATCGTCAGGTAATTGCCTATGCTTCACGGCAATTACACCCACATGAGGAAAATTATCTCACACATGATCTAGAGCTTGCAGCTGTAGTCCATGCACTTAAAACTTGGCGACATTACCTTCTCGGTAATCGTTGCGAGATCTTCACCGATCACGAAAGTTTGAAATATATCTTCACCCAACCAGATTTGAATCTCAGACAAAGACGTTGGGTTGAGTTGATCTCGGATTACGACTTAGGAATAACTTACACCATGGGCAAAGCCAATGTCATGGCTGATGCGCTAAGCCGTAAGTCCTATTGTAACAACATGATGTTACAACAAAGTCAACCATTTCTCCATGAGGAATTTCGTAAGCTAAATCTTCACATTGTTCCTCGAGGATTCCTATCCACCCTGGTGGCGAAAGCTACCCTTATGGATCATATCATCAAGGCACAGAAGGTAGATCCGGGAATCTCCCGTATTAAGAGAAACATTAAGAAAGGAGTCGCGAATTGTTTCTCCGTTGATGATCAAGGTGTTGTATACTTTGGGAATCGCCTAGTGGTTCCGAAGGCATGAAACCTGAGGCGGCTGATCCTTAAGGAAGCTCATGAATCCCCTCTCACCATTCATCCCGGTAGTACCAAAATGTATCAAGACCTATGCCAGAGGTTTTGGTGGACTAGGATGAATAGGGAAATCGCTCAATACATTGCTAATTGCGACGTTTGTCGTCGTGTTAAAGCCGAGCATCAATGGCCTGCTGGCACCCTTCAACCTTTGGCTATCCCTAGATGGAAATGGGATAAAATCAGTATGGATTTCATCACTGGGTTTCCTAGAACCAAGAGAGGGAATAATGCCATCTTCGTCGTGATCGACCGACTTTCCAAAGTAGCCCATTTCCTACCTGTTCGTGAGAGTATCACCGCTAGCCAGCTAGCCGATTTATACATCTCCCCAATAGTGTCTCTTCATGGTGTTCCATTGGAAATTAACTCAGACCATGGGAGTCTCTTCACCTCTCGATTTTGGGAAAGTTTTCAAAATGCTATGGGAACTCGTCTCTCTTTTAGTACCACCTTCCATCCTCAATCAAGTGGTCAAGTAGAGCGAGTCAATCAAATTCTGGAAGATATGCTCCGAGCTTCTATCATCTCGTTCAGAATGAGTTGGGAGAAATGCCTTCCCTTCGCGGAGTTTGCTTATAACAATAGTTATCAAGCTAGCTTAGGCAAGGCTCCTTTCGAAGTTCTTTATGGACGAAAATGTCGAATGCCTCTTAACTGGTCAGAAACCGGGGAAAGACAACTCTTTGGCCCGGATATGATTTAGGAAGCAGAAGAGTAGGTTCGTGTTATTCGTGAGAAATTGAAAACAGCCCAATCTCATCAAAAGAGTCAATATGATCGTAAACATAAGCCTATGATTTATGAAGTCGGCGAGAAGGCTTACCTTCGGGTTACTCCGTTAAAGGGAACCCATCGTTTCAGTATCAAAGGAAAATTGGCTCCTCGTTACATTGGACCCTTTCGCATTCTTGCCAAACAAGGAGAAGTTGCCAACCAATTGGAACTACCTCCGCATCTTTCCAGAGTTCACGATGTCTTCCATGTTTCACAACTTAGGCGTTGCTTCGCGGATCCTATCCGTGGAGTGGACCACGAAACGCTTGATCTACAAGATAACCTCTCCTATCGGGAATATCCCGTTCGTATCCTTGATCAAGCTGAGCGTATCACTCGATGTCAGAATATCAAGTTTCTCAAGGTTCAATGGTCACACCATTCTGAGAAAGAGGCCACTTGGGAATGGGAGGATCGTCTTCGACTCGAGTACCCCACCTTCTTCCTGGAGGATCCTAAATCTCGGGACGAGATTCTTTTGAGTGGGGGTGAGTTTTCACACCCTAGCTAGTTCAAGCATTAGAGTGTGCATCATGTTTAAATTTCTCTTAAATTTGAAATGGGGAAAGCAGAAACCCCCAACACCCCCCTGGAAACAACTAGGGTTTACTAAAATTATTTTCAATGAACCTGAAATGCCCTTCTAAAAAGTTCATCCTCTTTGTCTTGGGTTAAAACCTCTGGCAAAATTGGTGCACAATTTTCTAGGTCAATAAAAGGTCATTGAATTAAATCATAAGTATTTGAATTTGGGCATTTAAATGCTATAAAATAATTTAAATGCTCAAATAATTCTGGAAATAAATGTTTGCTGTTGGAAATATTCTAAACAGAGCCCAAAATTATTTTTAGGATTTTTGGAAACGTTTTAGTATTTTAATTAAAGCCCAACATTTGCAGTTAAATAGAAAAACAGAAACAAATAAAAATAAAAGAGAGAGAGGGAAACTACCTGGGCCCATCCATAGTGGTGTATTGATATGGTGAATATGTGGACTTGTGTGCGCCACCTCAAAAGAGTTGCTTGCAGTCGTAGTTCAGGATAGCCACCGAGTCAAAGCTGGCTTGCTGCAGTTAAACTCCACTCCCCCTTTCTTGATACTGATGCATATGTAGCTAGTTCTGATGTAAGTCTTGCTGGGTACATTTGTACTCACGTTTGCTTAATTTATGTTTTTGTAGAGAGATTTCATTCTCGCTTGTAGTTCCATGTGGACTTCGACGTTTAGCTTGATACCTCAGCTACAATTTTGTGCCCTCGGCAGCATCTGGTAGATAGTCATGCTTCTCAGCCTTTTTCATTTGTACATGTCTGTACTCAGACATGTTAAGCTTCCGCATGTGCTTTGACTTGTATGCTCTGAATGATGGGTCATGAGACCCATGTTTGTTTTATCTCGCTCCTCGGAGCCTAATGAATAATACTTGAGTCGTAGAGTTATGTTGTGATGCCATGTTGTATTTACACATATCGAGCATATTGTGTGTATGATTGAAATGCTTGGTATGTGTGGGATCCGACAATCTAGTTGTTTATCCTTGGCAGCCTCTCTTATGGGGAAATGTAGTCTAGTGCTTCCATGAGCCATAGTAGTCCGCTACAGCCCGGTTCACCGGAGTCCTACTAGCCCAGCACTACTGCTCCGGAACACTTGACTGGCCGGCATGTGATTCACTTCGTTCCTGTGTCTGTCCCTTCGGGGAAATGTCATACGGTGACATCCAGATTCCTGCCTAGCCTGCTATAGCCCAGGTTCCCCGAAGTCCTGTTAGCCCAGTGCTACAACCCGGATTCACTCGTTGATGACCGACATGCTCGATGTGATTCATGTATGCCTGTCCCCATAGGACTGTGCCGCTTTGGGTTCACGACTAGCCATGTCGGCCCGGGTTCTCTGTCCTATGGATGCTAGCGACACTATCATATACGTGAGCCAAAAGGCGCAAACGGTCCCAGGCCATGGTAAGGCGACACCCATGGGGATACCGTGCATGGGGCCGCAATGTGATATGAGGTGTTACCGGCTAGATCGATGTGACTTGGAATCGGGGACCTGACAGCGTTGGTATCAGAGCCTGACTGCCTGTAGGATTACCAAGCCAAACTGGTCGCAGTTGTGTCTAGAAATGCTTTAGTTATGTAAGGGAATTGATTGGGGAAGAGAACGTAAGGCTCTTTTTACTCCTTTACCTTATACCGTTCTGATCTGAGTCAACCTCTTCTTTTCTATGGGGATTAAGAACTAGGCCTTCTCATCTATCTATCAGGATGACAAGTTACTAATCCATAGACCTATAGAATTGATAGTTTCAAGTCTCAGTTCAGCTTCCACTACTTCTGTATGTTCACAGCTGGCCTCAAAACCTTGATATTGTGATGTTGAGTGGTTATGCCACCATCTTGCATGATGTTTCCGATCTTTTTGAGCATTTACAGCCGTTATGCTGTCCGAGTCATCCCAGGTTTCTAAATAATCCAAAGTACTTGCAAATCTTTCCTGCATGTTCCCGATGTCCTTTTGGGCCAGATTAATCACACTAATTGCTGAGTTCAGGTATTCTATTGCCTCGACATATATGTTGCAGTTATTATTATGACCCTAGGTGTCTTAGAAGATCACCTAGTAATCTACCATGTTTTGTGTTCCCGTGTGATAATTCTGGCCACCATTCTCGAAAGCATCCTGTGATGCCATTTAGTATGTAGGTATTCTATTACTGGGTTCTTGAACCCGAGATTTACCCTACTTACCTCATGTTGATAGTGTTGCTAGTTCCTTTAGGATATTAGTAACCTTTGCGATAGTCCTCGAGGTTCGTGGTACATCCTTCTTCCAATTACCATGAACCATTCTTGGCAGGAGTTCTTTTGAACCAAAAGGTCATGACCAGAGTGCTCTTGATGAGTTCTCCATTCTATGTTGTGACTCTGCCAATCCTACCTTTCTGCATGGGTTATCCGGAAGAAATATGTTGAACTTGTTCGACATACCAACCTATTTATCCACAGCTCAGAATAATCGTATGTTCCTTGAGTTATCTCTCTTTAGTTGTATTCTGACCTCTCTCTATCAATTGATAGTCAGGAGTAGTCGTGCACTCATGATCATCGATGCCCATTATTCTTGTGGTCCGCCAAGCCATTCTGTTCTAGAATGACTAGGAGAAACAAACTCCAGCACCTCATCGATTTCTAGGATTGGATCAAAGCAGTTGTAATCCGCAAATCAAAATGCCAATCCAGCTTTTGTTCTGTTCTACCCTGAAGTAATACCCACTTTATGTCAGGAACGTCATGAGAATTGCACCTTCTCTTATGAATTCTTGGCACAATGATACTTCTCGTCATCATCATTCGCTCCTCGGTTCCATGTTGTTGCAAGCGGAATACCGACAAGTGAATCGTGATGTGTGAAATCAATACGCCTAGCAACCCCGTTGCTTGGTGGTTAATGTACGATAATATCATTCTTGGTGTGTTGATTATGGAATCATCATTCTAAGATTGATCATGCTACCTAGTCCTTATTTCTGGTGCACTCTTGGATCAATGAGTTAGGATTGTGTCAATCCCTCACACTTTTGATCATATCATCTTGCCCTGAAAAGCAAGGTTGTTCTCAAGCTTAGTAACATATGAGTGGTTCGTGATTTTCCGAATATCTTCTCGGAAGTATTACCGAGTTGTTCCCTGACTGTTATGTTGAACTTGTGATCATGTTGGTTTTCTTCTAAACCATCCATTCTCCAAGTATCTATGTTGGATACCCCTGAGCTAGTTGGTCAAGCTAAACAACAACTTGGAGAGTTGGAAGATAAAAGCTTGTCTAACTTAGTTCATTTCCAAAGGGATATCTTGTGTTTGTGTGTTTGTTGTAGAAAGATGATTTCTTCATCGGTTGCTCCTCGTGATCAGTTGTTGAACCTATCATCCTGCCCAAACCTTGATTTGAGTGTGGGCCATCATCAAGTCAAGTTAGAACCAATGATAATCATAATGTTGTCTTACTCGTGGTTGATCCCTCGAGCATACACCATTATATCTTTTGGTCTGACCAATACTATCACATTGTTCACATAATGGTGGAAGTCCAGTGATATGGAAATTCCGATGAGTTGTTGTTGAGCCCATCAGCAACATCTTGTCTCCCCCATGATCCGTGTTAAACATTGAGCTAGTGTTGGAAATTTTGTAAGCATTCCCTTCGTGTTCTGCTCATGAGGTATATGTTTTGGATGGAAGAAGTGACTTCCTCTAATTCATGTACATTTGGTGTAAGTTGCCGCCATGAAATTGAGAAAGGTCTGTTTTAGCTTCCTTTGGAATCATCCCAAGTTACTCATGCATATGTGCGAAGTATTCTGTGGTTTGGAGACTTGCAACCTTCATTCCATATGTATTCCCTAGCACACCAACCCACTGATTGATTCGTACAAGGAAAAGAAGTTCCTTCTTAAGACCGGGGATTATACAAGGACTTCGATACCCTCAATGATGGTTCCCAACCTGAACTTGGTAGTGTTTTATTATAAGACTACTGTGTGGTCATGCTTGTCCGGGACATCGTCTTCACATGTTGTAGCAAAACCCGCTCATGTTTTGGAGCTTGCTATCGTAGTTCATTCCCTGAAATCTTGCAACGTCATCTCGTCGATTTGTGTTCCAACCCTTCTTTCCAGGCATGTTGTCTGAAATATCATGTTATCAACTAGATCTGAATCTCAGGCAGATATGATGGTTGGAACATTTCCAACATTTGCATTTTGTTTCCAGCTTGGATGGCCATTGTGCAAGTTTCCCATGGGCTGCCATTCTCAATTGCTGAAGAATGATCATCTTCACAAGTGGTCCTACCATGGGTCCCATCCATTTCCAGTGATAAGAAAAAAAATCATCCATTGTGTTGTCTTCAACAAGGTAGGCCACATCATCCATTTTGGTATGGGTATGCCATTCTTTCGAATTTGTTCACATGATCATTTGTGAATGCCTTAGGCTGGTATAAAGAATTTCAATGATCTTGTATCAATAGTAATTCTTTTTTCCACTTAAGGGAATAGTTCTTCGAGTCACCTTCCCCGAGGTGCCCCATTTTGGAATCATGGCAATTTCCCTCGCTACTTTGAAACCCTCGTCAAATTGTTTCTTCTATCGCTCCTGATGCAAGTTTTGCCTCTCAGCTCCAGAGATGTTTCTATGTCTCATTCATTGAGTTGATCTTGTGATCAACAAGATGATCCTAAGTTGCTCGAACCTCAAGAAGATGGATTCTTCTAAATATTGTCCTTTTCTACTCGTTGTCATGTTTGACGTAGTTCTCAAAGCAAGACACCAAGATCAATATGATGCAATGGATCAATATATTCGAGAAGAGCAGTTGGGTCATGAGGATTGCATTAGATTTGTGTCCCCTCTATCTTCTTACCTCATGTCCTAAATCTCGGGATGAGATTCTTGTTTAGTAGGGGTGAGTTGTCACAGCCCTAGAATTGCTTGCCATTAGTTGCATTAAAGCATCCATGCACCATGTTAAATTTCATTTAAATATGAAATGGGGATGCTCAAACCCTAGCACCAGATCAAATCAAACTAGGTCCAAATAAAATATTTTTCAATGACCCAGAATGCCCTTTGGAAATGTTCATGATTTCTGATAAATGTGAAAACCTCTACCAAAAATGTTGAACATATTTATAGGTCATTCCTGGATTTTTGAATTAAATCATAAAGTATTTGAATTTGGTCATCTAAACACTATAAATAATTTAAATGCTAAAATAATGCTGAAATTAAATGTGGGCCACTAGAATAATCCATAGAGTGTCCACAAACTATTGAAGTGAAAGTGCGTTATATCGACTAGAGGGGGGGTGAATAGGTGATTTTTATGAAAGTCTTCAAAATGTGGAAGTTATGAAGACAAACAGTAGAGATATGCCTATTACTATGCAGCAGAAGTTAGACTACACTAGGCAAGCCATGGTCAAGTATCAACAGAGTGAAAGCACAGTGACAAATAGCTGTAGTGTAATAAGGATCAGGTAGGAAGATACTATGAAGCCAAACAGATCATACACTCACATTGTGAAGACAAAAGATAGAACAAACATGCAATGACTTCACAATGAGTGATCAGTAAGTAAAAGGAAGTGAAGATGAAACCAGTGACTCGTTGAAGACAATGATGAGTTGGACCAGTTCCAGTTGCTGTGACAACTGTACGTCTGGTTGGAGCGGCTAGGTATTTAAACCTTAGGACACACAGTCCCGGACACCCAGTCCTGAACACGCAGCTCAGGACACCAAGTCCTCACTATATTCTCCTTGAGCTAAGGTCACATAGTCCTCGCCCAATCACTCTGGTAAGTCTTCAAGGTAGACTCCCAAACCTTCACAGACTTCGTTCACTGGCAATCCACAATGTCTCTTGGATGCTCTGAACGCGACGCCTAACCGTCTGGAGGATTCACAGTCCTCAAGTGTAATAAGTCTTCAGATCACACAGACAAGAAGACTTAAGTGATGCCCAATTCTCTCTGGCTCTGGTGGTTAGGGCTTTTTCCTCGCTAGGAATTTTCTCTCAAAGGCTTCGAGGTGGGTTGCTCTCAAACGACAAAAGCCGTCCACTGAAATCTGAGCAGCCAACTATTTATGGTTGTAGGGGTGGGCTATTTATAGCCACTTGGCAACACGACCTGATTTGTCCGGAATGACCCTGGATCACTAAGGAACTGACACGTGTCTCAATGGTCAGATTTCAAACTCTCATGGCAACTTTACTTGGGCTACAAGCATAGCTGACTTGTCCGGCTCTGGACAAGATTCGCTCTCATTGTCTTCACTCGAAGACATAGGTTTTTTGTTTAGGCATCACTTCAGTCATTCTGACTGGTTCTCCTGGACCCCACTTAACAGTATGGTGGTTCCTATGACTCAACACAAAAGAAAAAGAACTACGAAATATCTAAGTCTTCAAGCACCATAGGCTTCATATCGTGTCTTCTTTTGTCATAGTCTTCAATGTGAATGTCTTCATATACCACCTTTGACTTCAATGTCTTCATACATTTTTAGGGGTCATCTCTGGTAGTAAAACCGAATCAATGAGGGACTTCTACCTGTGTTATCCTGCAATTCTCACAAACACATTAGTCCCTCAACTAGGTTTGTCGTCAATACTCCAAAACCAACTAGGCGTGGCACTAGATGCACTTACAATCTCCCCCTTTTTGGTGA
This sequence comes from Triticum aestivum, assembly GCF_018294505.1. NCBI lineage: Eukaryota > Viridiplantae > Streptophyta > Magnoliopsida > Poales > Poaceae > Triticum > Triticum aestivum. The sequence continues at coordinate 176,868,484 of NC_057809.1, forward strand.
TTGATGACAAACTAGTTGAAGTTTTCAACGGGGAATATAGTCTGTGAAATTGTAAAGGATAAGGAATTGTCTTCATAAGTTGCAAGGGCTCCCCATGAAGATGTGCATATAAGTTAATTTGCTTTTGGAATGCAAATGCACATGGCAGGTTGTACTTGTGGAGATCCACTATGCATGTGAAAGTATATGAAGATAATGACATGCATAATGGAAAATGGACGTCTGCAGAATGAGATAAGTGCGGAATTTATCGTCACACATGCGGAATTTATCTTTGCAAAACAGGGTGGCAAACAAGTAGCAGACGACCATCTGGTTTAAGTGTTACAACACATAAGAACCAAATGTAGCAAAAACGAGAGTTGTAAGCACGAAGCAAAATATAAGGCACCCGCCCATATGAACCCGCTTGAAGACTATCAATCTCATATGCTTCTCCCCCTTTTGTCAGTAATGACCAAAAAGGTTTGAAGACATAGAGCCTCTACTCATTCCCATGAGGAGTAGGTGAAGTAGCAGGGTTGTTGGCGTTGTTTGGCGGTGCAGAAGAGCTTGGAGGTGCTGAAGCAGGTGGCGGTGAGGTAGCATCGTCTTCTTAATAATTCTGGCAGTGACTGTGGCAGCATAGGAAGAGAACTCAGAATCTTCAAGGGATGGAGTTCCTAGCAGCACAGCTCTTCGAGGAGGTGCGGAGTCAAACTTGAATCTCTTAGTGAAGCCATCCTCTTGAAGATCAGCTTCAGAAAGCATCATCGTTAGCCCTTTCCATGTGCGGCGACATGTTTCATGGGCAACGAAAGCGTTCTTGGTGGCAAGATTTCGGATGCAATTTACATCCACCAAGAGGTTTTTCATCTGTCTCTTCAACCAGTCATGATGCCTATCCTGCTTTTGATGAAGGGCCACAAGAAGCTCTCGGTCGTTGAGAACACGAGTGCGCTTCTTGGGTCTTGAAGCAGTGGCACGGCAGTGGCTTCAGTTGAAGCAGGGTGTGGTGCACGTGTAGTGCCAGCCAAAGGATACACCCTGGAGATGGCTTCAACACCTTCAACATTTTGAGTGAAGCTCTGGTGTTCTGCATTCTGAAGACCCAGAGGTTGCTTGGCAGGTTCAGGATAGATGGCTTCAGCAGAGGTATCCACATCAGGCAAGAAGATCCGATGGTTGCGGGCTGAGGGCTGATACGAGATGGCAGAGTGATGTTTTATCAGCCTCATTACCCAAGGAGCATAGAACTTTAAACCAAATAGATCTGAGCCTGATGCAGCTAGTTGGCGTATGAAAAAATCCTGTGCGTTGAAGCATTTGCCATGAAGGATACAGAATATCAGAGTCTTCATTGCACCCTCGATCTTGGCATTTGGAGAGTGTCCTTTAATGGGCCAGAGAGTCCGCCGGATGATGTGATAGATGGTCCTGGGCAGGTACTCAAGGTCTTCAACGAAGAACTCTGTGGGATAAGGAGCATCGTGGGGCAATGGCTTCATCATGGAGAGCATCTAACTCATATTCGGTTCAGACCTCTGAAATATGCTCTCAATAGCTTCAGTGTGTAGCCGACAACCTTGCTCGAAGAATTTGCCTGGAGTGGGCAGGCCAGTGAGCTCAATGATATCAAATGCATTGGCTTCGTGATGAACGTTGCCGGTCATCCACTCCAGGACCCAAGTCTTCGGATCTCTGTTGTATCCTTTGATGTGAAGTGTGGCATAAAATTGTAGTAGGAGCTCTTCGTTCCAATGCTCTTCATCAGTATCAAACTGTAGCAGACCCACTTGTTTGAAGCAATCCAACGCTTCCTCTAGACAGGGCAGACCAGCAATAGCTTCAACATCAAGGCGCTTGTGCGGGAAAATGCGACCTTGGTTGTACAGTATGCAAGAGTAGTAGCTTCGCTGAGGATAGCTCCAGAACCGATCAGATGATATCCTTTCTCTTGAGTAGGGGTTCTTGGAGCTATTGAAGAACGTGTTGTCTGCCCTGAAGCCATTGATGTTGAAGGAGGCAGGTGCTGATGTAGGACCTGGAAACCTTGGTAGTCTGGGGATTGGCTTCTGGACCTGAGGCCTGTGCTCAACATGATAGTTGAATTGGGGACCTGCAGCAGACTCAGGAACAGAAGTTGTGGGTTCAGTGGCTTCGTTGTCTTCTGAAGCTTTTGCTCGGGAGGGCTCCACATTAGCTTCGTTGTTGGTTGTGGCAGCCTCAAGTTTTTCATCCTCCCCTTGACTAGCTGGAGGGTCGGTCACAAGCACGTTCTCCTGAAGAACTGCTTCTTGGTGGAGCAGAGGAGTGGGCTCTTCTGGTGCTTCTTCTGCGGCTGATGCAGCCGGAATGTCTTCAGCATAGACTTGAGGCCTTGGACCTTTGTGAAGCCTGCGGAACGCAGACGACGCCTGTGGGGTTGGAGTGGGCTGGGCCTCATAGTCTTCTTCCTCTTGAGGGCAATCCGCCCATGAAGCGTCCTGCACAATTGGCGTCAGTGGACGACCAATGCTGATGAGTTCGTTGTGTTCTAACTGAGGAAGGGCTGCATCATCTTCTACATTGTCACAATGACCAATGTCTTCAGCAGCGATGGGATCAGCTGCTGGAATGTCTTCAGCTTCAGGAGCCTCTGTGGAAGCAGGCTCATGAACCGTCAGTTGACGTTCTGCGTCAGGGTGAACCATAGAAATAGGTTCAACTATCAAGGGCTCTGTGGGAGCAGCCCGAGCTTTCTTGGCCTTTATCTTTTTCTTGCTAGGGAAGGTAGGAGAGGCTTCAGAGTGTTTCCTCTTCCTGGCTTCAGCCTCTGCAGTTCTCGTCTTCTTGAGCTCTGAAGCAGTTGACCGGCTCTTCGGCTTCGAGCCAGTCGTTGTAGTTGAGAAGACAAGCGGAACTGATTCCTGCCTTGGTGCCTCTGATTCAGCTGGAACAGTCTTCTTCTTTTTCTTTGCGGCCATCTTGGGGTCGATGCCAGGATGCCCAAGTGCCTTCCGCTTCTCAGCCTCATTGTAGGCTTGCACACATCTGTCAGCCATAGTCTTCATCCGCTCACGTGAACCCTGAGCTTCTGCATGCTTCTTCAGAAAGTTTTCCTTTAGCTCATGCAACATGATCTTGAAGCTCTTCACTTCTTGCACGCTGAGCTTGGCCATATGCTTCTTGAACTGAGCCTTTTCATGATCAATTTTCTGCTTCAGTTCAACAATGCGCTGGGCAATAGCAAGTTCTGAAGCAATAGCGCCTTGGAAGGCGACGCTGAGGCCAACGGGCAGCTGTAGATCTTCAAAGCTGATGTTTGGTGTGGCAAACCACAAGTCAATGAAGTTGTGGATGATGGCGACATCAAAGAGAGGCAGACTGTTGAAGATTTCTGCTTCTTCTTTGCTCTTGATGAGTTGCTCAAGAGCGTCATCTCCAAGATCTTCATCACTTGACAGATCAATGGCTTCACTGTGCAGGATGGCAGCAGCTATGAGCTCTTTGCCAGTGTGAGACAGAGGCATCTTGGCCTTCTGGTGCCTTGAGACGCGTGATAAGTCTTCAGACTGCACACTGTCTTCAGGAGGTGCAGTCGCCAATGGCTTTGCCTTTGAGATTTTTGGTGAAGGGGCTGGCTTTGAAGCTTTTGGCTTCTTCAACTGCTTCGGCTTCAGCACTGCAGGCACTGCAGGCGCTTCATCAGACTCAGTGTCAGCTGTAGGCTCATTCACTGCAGTCCCTTGAACCAAGATGTAGGTGATGAGGCCTTCAAGGTTGGCATACGGACCGATGACATTGGGTTCTGCTTCTCGTGTGCCATCTGCCCTTGGTGCTGAGGGACCAGGGTTGAAGTCTAACCCAAATTTCTTCTTGTTCTGCTTCGCTGAGTTTTGGGCAAACCTTGAAGTTGCGCTTGAACAGATTGTCGTCATGACACCAGAGTAGTGACGACGGATGTGCATCATCAGGTTGTGGCCCACGAACCATGCATGGATAGAAGCTTTGGGCAATAGCTTCATCTCTGGACTTGGGTTGAAGATTCTTGTATAAGATGTCTCCCCACGGTCTTTTGATGGCGCTTTTCTCAGCATACTCTCGGGTTGTGAAGTGGTATTTGAACCATTGTTCTGCCCAATAGCGTCGAATCCATTGGATTCGGGTCTTGCGCTGACCATAATCCTCTTCAGGATCTGTCTTATACATTTCTACGAGTTCATCAGGCAGATCTTTGGATGTTCCGCCACGACATTTTCTGCCCCCCTTCCTTGCTACTTTCTCTGAAGCCATAAACTTTAACTTGAAAGGCTTCAAGACGTTCAAAGGCTTCAAAGGCTTTCTCTTGTTGGACCAACAGGAACTGGCTTCAGGAGAATTTATGTGATGCTGTAAGAATTCTGCAAATGAATGCAGACTATGAGAACCAAAGGATTCTCCCACGGACATGTACCTGTGACAGCATTAAGGTGCGAGGGAAGGGGAAGAGGTCATATGCATTCTCAGAAGATTTTGAAGATAAATCAGTTTAGAAGACATTGACCTCATCGTGCGAAGACATTCACTCATAGATAAGAAGTTGGTTCCAGATTTGTACGAGTCCACAGATCAGTACAAGTGAGGAATCTAACTACTTTGTGAAGCACAAGTGAATATACTAGGCATGTTATGAGATGCAGTTTGATAGAGATCTAGCTTGTGTGAACAGAAACTTCTTGTGGTAGAAAGTGACAGATCAATAGGATCAACGGTGCTGTAAAAAAGGGAGTTTTATTTACCACACTGAGAACTTGTAGACGGACTGGGAGATGAGGCCGAGCAGTTCACTCGTCCGTGCCCTAACTTGGCGACAGAGGAGACCTACAGCGACGGCGGAGAGGACGATGTCCCCGGTCGGCGTGAAGACGGCGTCGGAGAGGTTGCGGCAGCGAAGCGCTTCGTCGCCGGCGTCGTCGAGAGCTAGCGGTGGCGCTAGGGTTCGTGCGAGGGTGAAAGAAGAGATTGTTACCGCTGTGAGTGTGTATTTATAGGCACAAGGGCGGCACTGTGCTATTACATAGGTGCCCCTGGCGATTCGCATCTGAGGAACGCGTGGCCAGTTTGCGGAAGTTTGGGGTTTGTTCCATGTCCCACGCACGCCTAGATTGTCGGGTGGTCGTTCTTGCTTCTCCAGATTTTATGTGGAGGAATGAGCATTGAAAACGGACTTTATGGTTGTCTCTATATCTTCTGCTGACAAGGACGCAGTGAAGACATTCGACAGTTTCAATAGAATGCATATGACTTAGAGAGATAGAGTTTGAGATAGAAAGCATAGAGAAGTTTGGGGTCCGATCACATTCACTTAGTTCAAAAGATTCAA